>NW_015971555.1:467148-511319 GCF_000182565.1 Spizellomyces punctatus DAOM BR117
CGACGAATAAACAAAGTCCAACGCACTGGGGAGGATTTAAGGAAGAACATCCTGGAAGCCGGTGGCATGCAGACAAAAGCAAAGGTGCAACTGAAACTCGTCCTTGATGCTGAGGCAGATGTCGAGATAAACATTTGGCTGTCCTACGGTAAGCGGTGTCGGTAATTTTACGTTTCTTCGTCGATTTTATTATTAACACTTTCTGGCCACGGATCAGTCATTCTCAAGGCTTCCTGGTCGCCATCATACGATATACGGGTCTCCACAACAGATAAGAAACTTAGCTTAACCTACAAGGCAGAAGTACGCCAAGCTACAGGGGAGGATTGGACCAACGTGGAAATGTCGCTGTCAACGGCCATGCCGACATCAGCCGGAGACTGCCCAGAGTTTGCGAATCCTTGGACCATTAGTACTTTTCGGATGCCAGTAGTGAGACCAACCGTTCGGAGTCTTATGGCGCGGGGCTCAGCCTTTGGTGCTCCGCCGCCCATGGCATCAGCTCCCGCTCCGATGGTGGGTGCTTTTGGAGGGGCACCAGGTGGTGGGTCATTGTTCGGTTCGACTGCTGCCGGATTCGGTGCGGCTGCAAAAGCCTCTCGGAGCGATGATATGATCGATTATGAAGATCAAGATGTCCAGACATTAGCTGCCCCAGCGCAGATGATACACCAGGTGGCCCAAGCAACTTCTGGGTTGGTGTCCGCATCCTTTCATATCCAAACGAAAGCCAATATTCCCAGCGATAACGTCCCACATACGGTAACTGGTAGGTACACTTTCGTGTTGCGCAAGACAATTCATACGGTGATTCTCACGTATTCGGCCTCTTTGGATTAAAAGTCGCCCTCCTCAAGTTGGTGCCTGCATTCGAGTACGCGGCTGTTCCAAAACTTTCTCCTGCAGCCTATCTCAAAGCGAAGCTGCGCAACACATCGGAGTACGCATTACTTCCGGGGCCCGCCAACATTTTTGTTGACGGGAACTTTGTTGCGAAATCATCTCTCAAGAATGTTGCACCCGAAGAGGACTTTGAGTGTTCTCTAGGGTAAGGGCCATCGTTTTTTTGTCTTGCAGTAATGTAATCTTACATATGTTCAATCGTGACGGTCTCTCTCCGTATCATATAGCGTCGACCATGCCATTCGTATCACGTACAAACCGGTGACAAAATCTCGCCAGACCGCCGGTGTTTTCAGCAAAAACGTTACTTTGCGCCATACTCAGCGCCTCAATGTCAAAAATACCAAACGTGTAGCAGCCACCTTGCGTGTTTCGGATCAAGTACCCATTAGCGAGGACGAAAAGATCAAAGTCACCATAGTAAAACCTGTGAATGGGGAGGCCTCTAAAGATATGGACGTGGCTCATAAGGATAAAGGGCTTATTGAATGGACGCTCACGGATGTGCAGCCTGCCAGCGACCTGGACCTGGAGCTTGTGTATGAAATTACATATCCGCAAGGGACAATTGTTTCTGGTATGTACCCATTTCCAGATTGATGGCTGATGTAGCAGGGTTTGATGCTCAACACCCGATGGTCTCCTAGGAGTTTGATGACCTTGACGCTATCCGGGATGCTGTTTTATCATGGATACAAACGTTCACAGATCTTCATTATATACCCTTTGTGTACTGTTAGCAAAAGCCAAGAACCGTACATCCATGCTGCTTTGAATGTATATTGTTTTAAGTTAGGATCTTGTTTGGAGGACCTCCCCTGATTTCTGATTTATGAAGAATGTCCAATGTCCCCGGTGGACAATAAACTGGCGATATTTCGTATGCGAGTTCAGACAAAGTGGCCAGAGGTTGACATCAGTAAGTCAGCTAGTATATACTGTTGGCAAAGAAAACATCATCAAATTCGAACCTACGGTGAAAGCGTTATCCATAAAAATGCAAATGAGGGCAGTGCGGTGAGTAAAGCAAACCTCACTGGAGCTGTACTATCTGTACTACAAAATTCCTTGATGGCTGCATCATGTCAATTCCCCACAAAGACGGAGGCATCAAATACGGACAGGAAAGGTAAGGAACGATAATAGAAATCAGTGCGAGTGCCTTCCGTCCCACATCGACAAGTCCTATGTAGGAAATCCAGCAGTGCCTTTTCTGGAACATCACAATACTGCATGGGACGAGGGTGTGGAGAAATGATTGGGACTCTCGATGAAAGTCTCTTGTTTACATTGGAAAGATTTCCTCCGAGACTGGATGGGCAATTCGAAGAGCCTAAGTATCCAGCCACTATTCATTGCCAATTCTGGTATCCTGCACTGAGCTTTGAAAGGAAGAGAAGCAAGTGTGTTTGTTTGACAAGGAGGTGATGGCCGCGCTGTGACAACGTAGCGCTCCAATGAGGAATGCCTGATAGCAGAAGCTTGAGTCGGCCACTGACATACGTAGCGCATGATGATCCCTTCGAGCACCTCGTCCGAGTCAGGTAGGTCAGCTAGGAACCCAAGCTGCCCGCGAAGGATGTGCATGTGCAAGGACGTTACTTTCAAGCGTCCAGTTAAATCGGGATTTTCGCCACCATATCCAGCATCGTCATACCCAACAAGGTTTGCGGGCATGTATGCCCGCAGGATGTTCAGAAGCCTATTCCGTAAAGATGTGGGCATGCCACTTGCATTTACATGGTTTCAAAAGATTCTTCTAATGCAAACTAACCAACATGTCTTCCCCCCTCTGGTGCATTCTCGAGTTGCAAGCACGGCTGTCTCTATGTTCATTCATTCATATTCCACGTAGTCATACGTTCACTCATGTCGTTGGTTCTGACAAGTCGCCGTCGACAGCCCCGGGATTAATCGGACCATCACTGCTTTCCTACTTTTGCTGCTCGCCGTGAAAGCAGTCAATTTTTGAAGAAATCTGAACGTGTTAGTTACATCTACCATTAGTTTCGTGCTGCTTACTTGTCAGGATCTACTTTGGCTGAGTCGCTTACCAAGACACAAGCGGCAGCAAAAAAGTAGAAATCACACCGTGGAAATAACAAGCGATGAACGAAATGTCCTTCTGGTTGCGAAAATGTCCTTTTGGTTGCTGTTCTTCACTGCCCCACACGTGTAGCTTCAGCTGGTTTTTGGCGAAATCGGTAATCTGAAAGGGCTGCGGGTCGCCCACGCAGCTGAACGGCAGATGCGCCGCTCTCTTGCCGCCAAAAAAAAGGACAATAGTCTTGGCGGGCGCATGTCCAAAGCTCAACAGTCTGGTCTATAAAAGGAGCCCATGTGGAGGACTCCACCAGTTTTAGCAAGCTTTCTGCATCAACCTCATCGACATCCAAGTAGGTAAAGAGCCCCATCATCAAATATCCCAACAGTACACACAGCTTACAATGTCCCACTCAGCTTTACAATGAAGATTCCCGCGATTGCCGCTGTTGTTGGCCTCCTTGCTACCCCCGCCCTGGGCTTCCAGCTTGACGTCTACACTCAGGACAACTATGCTGGCCAACACAAGTCCCTCACCAACACGGGATCCCTCTCTGGCCAATTCCATTCCTACAAGTGGCAAGGCACTCGTTCCGGCCATTGCGCCCAGTTCTGTAACGGAAACAGGGACCTTGGTTACCGCTGCGATGATTACAGCAACAATGCCATCTGGTTTACCAAGGCCATTGTTTACAAGTACCCTAACAAGCCTGGATGTTAAGAGCGATCGTCATTGGATTAGTGCAAAATGATGGGTTGCCGAGTTTTGAAGATGGTGTTTTACTCTATGTTTAGATTTCGCTCATAATAAATGCATTTGACATGGTCACGAAAATTCATTGGTTATTCTCGTATCAGAACATATTCGCTACAGGTTGGACACAATGGGTTCCGCTCCTGTGCTGCCACTCGATATCCCATCGTGTCAAGATCCTTCATCAGCGCTATCACGCTATGCAGCCACGTTCCTTTTGTAGGCACTTGTCCAGGCTCCCCGGTGTGAACTTCAACCAGGATTTGCTTTGGAAGGAATGACTCTGTCTCAGCTTTTAAGCTCTCAAAAACCGGCCATTCAAACCTGCCAAAAAAAAAAAAAGAAATCAATTGCCCTGTTTGATTGCGAAACGTGTTCTAGCAAATCACCTACCCCTCAATATCCATCTTTAGGAGCGATATGTGCGATATTCGCAATTCCTTGGCTATAGTGGAGAGCCGCTTGTAAGTCCGCCCGTCAATCACCTCATCTTTATCGCCGATACACCTAGAATGCAAACCAAGGTCTAATCAGCACCTAAAAGCTCGACCTCAAAACAATCCACATGCCTATACCAGGAATGGAAGCTGGTCACCCTATTCGACCACTTGCCGGTGCAATCAAAAGTATGTATTTTGCACTTTCCTTTCGTCAGCTTGGATATCGACTCTTCAAACTGCCCTGAAGTGAGACCGGCGCGTCAGATGGCAAGTTAAGACAAGCCGCGTACATGGAAGTTCCCGTTGGATCCTAGCGAAAAGATGTGACAGTCGTCCTTGCCAATATCCAGCAGCTCTGTGCACATCCATTTCCCACCGTCCCCATCTTCACCAATGCTATCGTATTCATGCGAATGAATATTTAATGTCAAATAAGATCAATCTGGATCACCGTACCGTTTAAGCTGGTTGGCGTCGCATTGGTACGTTACAGGAAGAAGATCGAGAACACTGTAGCCTGGCTTTTGGTCTTGAAAGCGCTTTACTGCCGGATGCCCAAGCGGAAGCTCCTCCAACATTTCCAGCGTGCTTAATACAGCCTTTCTATAAAAAAGATGCAAGAACTCAATGCTGTAGCCCGTCAGGTACTCGGAATACATGATCTCACCTTCTAACATCGTTCCAGCATTTCTGAGACTTGCTCCAGTCGCTTATATCTACCTCCTGTTTGAAGCAATCAAGAGCTTCCTCAGCAATAGCCCCTTGAGAAGAACCAAAGGAGAACGATCGCAGGCGTCGCGGTGTAGACGGGTGAAGATTGAGACCAAAGAAGAGCACCAGAGCGCAGGTGACTATAGCTGCTGCAATGCATATACTACGAGATCGAAGTCGGCGGACGGGCCCTTCGTTCACCTGGTGCATAGTATTGGATATTGACGCGTCAAGAAGACATGTCGTCCTGGAGAACGCGTTCTGTTAGGCTTACGCTAGCACATGTTGGAACGACTACCGTGCTCGATGTGTGGGTACTTTTCCTTACATATGTGAAACTCAAGTGTATGGATCCTCTATGCGACACTATCCACATTCGCAACTTTTCCACCTCACCGTCTATCTTTAGAAACCAACCAAGAGAAGCAAGGAGGGAGATGGGCTTTCGTTTATGATGACCTAGCCAAAGGCGCGGACATAAGAGGCGTCAACCGCTTCTGTTGGCCTTTCATACTAGTGATAGTACATCTGTACAGATCGGTCCCTTCCTCCGAGAGATGCTTGAAACATTGCTTAGAGAGCATCCACCAGTGTGCTGTTAATCCATGCTTGACTCCCTCTACATTGCTACTCATACGACTGGTGTCTGTAGGAATTGGAATGCTGTCATGAGAAAGGAGAGGCGAGAACTTTCTCCACGACATGTCGTATGCTCTTTCCAATGTCGATACCTTGGTACAACGATGCGCTACAATACTTGCCCTGCCGTAATCAAGTTTGAGTCCAGTCTTTCTCTTTGCAGGGAATCAGGTTCTTTTACAAAAGCTTTATTGGTCGGCGTGCTTGCTTCAAGGTTCAGCATGTTGCTGGGAAGAGCCACGAGCTGAAGCTGGTTTTGCTTTGACATCTTCGCAGCCAGATCATCTCTCTCTCCGGCGCAATATTGACCAAAATATTGTCCATCAGCTCATGGGCTATACTATCTGTCTGCTTTTCCCAGAAAGGAACAACTATGTGACTGATCTTCACCCGCAACTGTCAAGATGAAAGAGCCAAGTTCCGAATGTCGCGAGACCACATTTGCGAACGATTGATGGCGTTACTTGCCTAAACCAACGCTACTTTGGCACGGATAACCACAATTCCTGAGCTTGTTAAGATAATAGACTGGTCAAATTCAAATGGAACAATGACGTCGGAGCGTTAAGCCTAAGGCAGCATCGAAAGCTGTACTCAAAACCAATAACATTCTTCTCCGTGGAAGCAGTTCAAATCGCTTCTTGGAAAAAACTATGGAACCACGGAACGTTAACGTCCATATGGTGGTTAGCAAGGCCTTGCGCCAAAGTCCTGTTAACTGCAAAACCAGTTTTAAATACATGAAAATCAATATATCTAATTTAATTTCTCTTCTAACAAGCCCAATCTTAGCCATAGCCAACTTCTGTCCAATTACCTACCACCGGCCACTTGGACTGGTCGCTACCGTCCAATACTGTACAAATCTGATCAGGGCCACCCCTAAATACTCTTGCACTCGGTCTAAGCGTTGTAAAGAGTGCAGTTTCCCCAAATCCTGATCTTGAGACGACGTGGTAGTCCATATCCAACTGGACAAGCCAGTCGAGATAAGCGCGCCAGTGTGTTCGTTTGTGCGCGTTCACGTCCAGCTGCGGCGTCTTGTCTATGTGAGTTATCGGACCTGCAGTGATAGGCAACCGTGTCAGAAATGGTGCAATTAGATACACTCGGAAGACAAAAGGCAGCGGACGTTGATCGAAGCTTTTGTAGTGCAATCCGAGTGGCATTCGTAATATCAACCCGAGCCCAAAGCAGTATGATCGGGGTCCGCTGCCTTATGTCCACTGAATATCTGTACAAAGAGGACAGCCAAACTAACCAGCAATTGCGAACGACTTGTATCCAAGGGATGTGAGTGATCGGCTCAGAGTCTTCTGTGCCTGTGTAGAATCTGCGGTTATGAAGAAGATAACCTCGCTCTTGCGAAGCCCTCGATCAAGCGCAAACTGCACTCCGCGTGCGACGTAACATACGGAGGCGTCGAGCGGCATCCGACCCGCAACGTCAGCCGCAAACGCTGGCTCCCCCGTACCGCCGCCAGCGCGAAATTGAATACCGATTTTAATGGCAGATCTGTAGCCGTCGATATCGCTGCGCACAGCTTCCAACATCTGCTTTAGCGGTGGTGAAGGTGCGAATAGCGCACGTATCACGGTTCCCAACAAGGCTTCGCGGTTGAAGGTAAGGAGCGAGTACCACTCAATTAGCGGCCGCCAATATGGGTTTTGAAGCATGAGGTGTAAGAGATCCATATTCGCGTGCAGGTACACAATATCAGCATCAATCCACGGGTCAGGCTTTTCATAAAGACTCTTGGCGTTTGCAGTTGTGTCGACCAAGTCAATCAGACTGACTTCAATGGTCTTTCGGCCTGTAGCCCAAGACTTGTCGAATCTCCAGTCGAAGCTTGCCGGTATGAGATAATCTTCCAGTGCATCCGGGAAACTTATATCAATACCGAGCGACCGGTTGGTAAATACACCGTAGTATACGGATGTAATCGCTCCTTTCACTCGATCCCCAAGACCCCCGCAATATGTGCTTCGGCAAACTAACACAACCCAACGCGATGTCCGTGGGTTGGCTCGCGCTGTTTGCATAGACTGCTCGTAATCGCGTAGCATCCGATCGAGGCCAAGCCGATGCTTCACTCGATCCGCTGTTAAGGCGCCTAATCCAGTAAAATTGTGAACTACATTGAATGTTTCCGAAATCGCTAGATCTGCTTTTCCCGCATCTGCATCGGCTGGATAGACTGACACGGGCACCTTCGGAGGGTTTGTCACGTCCGTAGGAATGGCAGGACTATGATCCTATCAGAGAGCTAAGTGGTCATATTTCGATGCGAATGAATATTGCAATACCTACCACAGAAACACTGCTATTAGCAGCAGATTGCCAAGGAAGGCTACTCAATGATACCTCTCCGTTCTTACAACCGAATGTGTTCTGCAGTGCCCAGACCGGCTGAAAGATTTCATCTGAGGTGACAGGGCGTGTCATTGCGTCCTTTGGGAACACTCCGAGAATTCTCCATCCCGCAAACAACTTTGGCAGTCGCAAAGGCCCGTAAATACGGTGAGCATTCCAATCGAGCCGGTCAAAACAGCATGGAACGCCAATGAACATGAAGCCGCCAGGTTTGACAACTGTCAGCATCTTGGCCATCGTCTGGAGATCACCGGATGGATTCAAGTTGTCGCCGTAGCGTCCCAAGCCGTCGTGCTCCAGAGAGGAGTACGTGAAGACAAAGTCAAAAGGGCGTATTGAACCCTGAATAAATCCCAGCGAGAACTGCTTCGGTGTGAACGTGGTAATCTGAGGATGTTTTGAGTCGATGGACCCAAACTCTAGAGTGGTAACATGTTCCGCGCCATATTCAAGCAAGAAGGCTTCAAGCCACGGATTCTCTGAGCCTATGACAAGGCCGCGTTTGCCTTTGACTGCGACCGCTGCGTGGGCGTTGAGCACGTCGTAAATAGGCTCATTGGGATAGTTGAACCCGGCTACTTTCTTGCGCACTCCTTGCCGGTAAAGTTCCACTTGTTCCTTGGTCCAATCTGATACGAGAGCTTTATTGCCAAGATAGGCCTTTCCGGCAAGAAAATCTTAGCTGAAGGTAGTCGAATATCGCAGTTGGCTGGATCTTATGTCCAAATTTCACACCTGATCAAAATACCGCTGAACTACAGGAATACTCCCATTAAATGTATAGTCATCCAAGAGAACTGATGGGATCTCGGAAGGAGCAGGACCATATCTTGCTGCACAGAAATGTGTCAGATGGATGCAATACAATGAACCGCAGCGATTGGTATCGTGTCAATTCTACATTGACGGGAACACACCTGTTTCCGCTTTTAGCCAGGCTTCGAGGAGTGGGAACTCTGGTTTGGCCAGAGGCTTGATATGAGCAGTGGCCGCATCCACATCTGGCTCAACCCAGACACAATCCCTATTGACAGGTTGCACTGCATCCGCACGGCTGGATGCTTCTGTAGTCTCTTCGTTCGTTAAAGCGGAATGCACCTCCGGAGACCCGAGAAACATGGGTTTGCGCAGCAGATCGCGGGGCAGGAGTAGAAAGCTGAGAGACAGCAAGCATATGAAGAGGACGCCGGTAGCGTTGCGCAGGAGTCGCCATGAACAAAACGCTTGATTTGCAAACATTGTCACTCCACCACTCCACATTGAAACTTCGCAAGCAAGTACCATGAAAAGTCAGGACTGAATTGATGGACGCGTTGAAGGACGCGTCCTGCTGCGCACGATCATTACAATCGCCAGCGGAAGTGTTTTCTCCTTGCAAATCGCTGCCAGCAGGCAGTCCCACTCCTCCAGAATATTGCCACAGATCATTCATCCAAACTCTTGGCTGCGTATCACCTTTATTTGACATTGAATACTACTACACAATATCCTACGACTAAGCCAAAAACATATAATAGGCTACTGATGAAGAATGATAAGAATGTCAAATCAACATAAATCGCTGTTATTTCTTTGGTTTTTCCTTGGGAACGACGGTTTGCTGTGCAGAGAAGGAAGATCCAGTTAAAGATGCATCTGAATAGCTCGGCAACTCATCCTCGATGATTGGATTGGGTGTCAGGAGGAAGGGGTCTTGACGGCTTCTTTCCTCGTCTTCCTCACCACCATTGACCGGGAGGTAGATAAATCCTACAGGAGTCACACCATACTTTTCTGGGTAATCGCGGAGCTCTTGGTAGTAACTCCAAATACAAAGACCAAAGTAGATCTAGAGGCAGGGTAAATGTCAATAAGGAGACGCCGGGTCTAGCTGCAGTGAAGCGAAAAACTGAAAACACCAAGTCCTTACGGAAACAGCGAAGCACAGCCCTCCCACAATCGTATAGGCCGCAAAAGCAACCTTGATCAAGAGATTACAATCGGTATTATTCTCATAGTTGTGTTGTCGGCAAAACTCTTCCAACAGCGGAGCGCTTGCCGTGAGAGCGATCACAGTTAAGATGAAAACAAAAAGCGACAGGGCGACACTAATCCACTTGTAGATGGCAAAAGCTTTCACGTAAACAATGCGATTCTACCACCGAGAACATAGCGGCGTGAGGAAATGGCTGGAATACACCACAAGACAATAACAAAGGCAGTTACCTTGATGGCACCATAAAGTCCTAACCCCACCATAGCCATGTCGAACCAGCGCAGTGAATTGATTAGAGGTGAATTGAGTACGGGTGCATTGGAAGATTTGGGTAACAGTGCATTCGGAGAAACGATGTCATTCAACTACAGAACAGAGCTGCAATTTCAATCCTAGGTTGCGCATACTTGTACTTGATAAAACGATCGTTCCTACCAAGAGAATCGTCGCAATGATGATAAACCCAGTGCGCAGATCTATGCTGCAGCAGCAGCTTCCGAGTACTGGCATCCTTTTTCCGAATAGTGCGCTGTAATGCAGACGAAGCTAGTGTTAAATTCTTGGCGGAGAGAAAGGTTTTGTGCTTTGAGGAAAAGCGTTCAGCTGCTTATAAGTTGCTGATGGTAGTCACGTGCCAAGCGCCTTGAGCGCCTCTCAACAAGCTGAAACTCGCCATTCCGCAGCCCATTACCATTATGTTTGTTGAGCTTTGCTTGTATTCAAGATGAAGGTATAGATATCTACAATATATATTTAAAGACGTCTCTAGGAAATATGGGATGAAGAAATATGGGTAAGATAGATAGATGGATTGGGCGATTTCAGGATCATCAGGATGATCGACTCTCGGTATTGATATCTTCTGCTCATGGTCCAATGTTAATGAGTGTACATCGGACTAGTGCGTACCGATCATTCACTGTGATCCGAGTTGGCTATATCAGAGCAATATCCAGTACATCGAGCAAATCCACCGCTTACATGCACACGAAGATATTGAAATACCACGTATAGATCCATACTTCTTTTTCTTGCTACTAATATCGTCATACCCATTCTTTGTATAATCTCTGTTCACAAGGTGCATTAGAGATTCATGATTGCCAAGGATGCTGTCTGCACGATTCCGGCTGCGTTGTGATCGGCTTTCTGGTTTCAGGTAAGGTAGCCAGATACCACATGGTGGGACTCTGATTAATCATCACGACGCCGATACCTTGGGAGACTAATTAGCGCACACTAAGCTCCGGCGGGACGCTTTCGGGAGCAAACCGCCATGTAGCGCTATACGGTTCTGCGTCTGCGCTCTTCGCCTTTGCAATTTTGAGTCTCCCGCCGACTATAAGTACCAGTTTCTGTGAAGTGGGATATGTTGTAGTTTTCGAGGCTTTTTATCCAGTTATTGGTTGTAACTGCATCATGGTGCTGAAACTTGGGTGTCCGACTCTGGGGGATAAGTAGAAAAAAAGTGAACTAAGGTATTCATTATACTCCGTCCTTCATTCTGCGTGCTTCCGAAATTTTTGTGCGTCAACCTCATGGTTGAATATTTGATAGAGCCCGTCCATCAGGGAAGTTATGAACAGAGAGTACTTTCCATAACCCAATCTGAGTCGGCATCGATGTCCCGAAATCAACAAGTATAACTAGCGTTTTTGAAAAAACAACAAGCGCATGATCTAAACGTTGCGCTGGAAGCAGAATTGAATTTTGTCATCGCTTCAACAACGAGAGATGCAGTAAGTTTGCTTTCGTTAGGTTTGCGACACCCGCATCCGAGAGTATCGGATTTGCAATTAAAAGAAACGGTGGTGAAGGAATATGTCTCGGAAACGATTTTTGATTTCTGTGCCGGACGCTGGCAGTACGACCAGTTTGAAAGAGTCCTAGAAACGTATATTTGATATCATGACAAGGGCATTCGCAGGATATGCCATGACCCATTTTATGCTAACATTCTTACGAGGTTGGTTTCGGACCCTCTGTTGGTCTCATGCGCGCGCAACTACTTTGTGCTTCCAGAGCCGCAAGCAATAAAGATATCCCCGCTTCTCGCAGTTGTCTTAAGGGGCTAGCTAGAGACAAAGAGACAGGAGATGTTTGAAAAGGACACGGATTACACGCTAGTCGTTGAGGGTGATTTAGCCATCTGTACCTACTTCCCATTCAAATTAGTGCAACTAGAGATAAATATGGCTCCGTTAGGCAGTAAACCACTATTCTGGATAGCAGAAATATATGCTTTAACTGAGATGACTTGATGGGTGGTAACGGAGGGGTGCTTGAGTTCCTCGAACTCCCTGTGCATGTTCTTCATCGTAATTGTCGATATGGGACATCGAAGGCACCACACGCGGACTTCCTTTTGCAGATCTACATTTACACAGTAGAGAATCTATATGATTCTAATCTGGATCAATTTTCTTAATGATGTATGAATTTTAAGCATAAGACTGCATATATTGACGTTAATTATCTCAGTCAATGTGTGATATCTAGTTACCACTGATATAAACTGGGTTCCACCCGATGTGTAGCGTTTATACAGATGGGTAATGTACTCCACTTCTAAGCTTATTACAATATAGCGCTCGAGTATAAACACTTCTCAGAGCAAGACTATCTCGCGTGAATGCAGAAAATATGCTTAAGTTCCCGGCTCCTGTAAGTGAGCTTTCCTGAACATGCACGGGTCACGATTTCATGTTGCATAGGAATGATTAGAATATCACATCCCATGACAAACCACAAAGAACTGTACAGAGGCGGTACATGACGTCTCGCCGTGCCGCACATCATTCGAACGAAAAAGCATATCTTCATCTCTCACTCCTCTGAAAGTCAACCAAGTGGAGAATCGCTTCAACTAGATAGAATGCAAGCGACAGCTTCTCGGTTGCCAATCCACTTTAACGGTACTAACTTTGTTACGGCTACGCATGCAAGCCCTCTACGGTGGTAGGGTGTACAAACAGAACACCATCGTCAATAAAACAAGTAGGGGTCTGAAAATAACCAGCCCGAATACAGCTACCCAACTACCCCTCGTCCTATTTAAATACATAGAAAATGAGTGATGAGTGAATGCTTGCATGGGATAGTCAAGGCAAATGCACTCATCAGATTGCTGGAAGGGCAATAACTTCAATCAATGCAAGTCGTCCTGTATTGTTTACCTTTATAACGATGCCACAATAAATGTGGTTAATGCAAGTGGCTTACGGCATCAAGCAGCGACACGCTCGCGACGCGTCCAGCTCTCCTTTTGTTCAAACGTTCAAAACAAAATGCAGTGGAAAAGAACGACAGTCTCAGATTTGCGTATGTGCCATGTGCATTCTTTAAGAGTTATATTGTGTATGCTGATACCCAGCTACCCTTACCTTCAACCTGACAGGCACAAACCGGAGAATCAGGTCCACGGCCATTGTTGTGTTGATAACACTTTTTGTGCTCCTTTTCATTCTCTCCAGCGACTCTCCCGCTGGCCTGAGTGATGCTCCAGCGCACTTGAACAGTAAATTGTCCCCGAAACAGACTATTCCACCAAACACGTATGCATATGCGGCGTATGCTGTCTATGACCAGCATGTGTGTGCCGCTCTCGCCTTGTTCCAAACTATCCGCGAAACGAACCCACACCCAAACATAGACTTTATTGTCATATACACTGAGAAAGTCACCAAAAAGTCGATCGAGCTGATGCAAGCGGCGGGCGCAAAGTCGCGTCTTGTGGAGATGATAGAGACACAGAATCTGAACAGAAAGTCCCCGAACGGGCAAGGACATGTGTGGGACCATCGCGAGAGCATGACAAAGCTTCGAGTTTTTGAAATTTATGATTACAAGCGCATTATTTACCTGGACTCTGAGTAGGTTCCTTGGTTTTCCTTTTGTCGTCATTGCCAGATATGCTTTAACACGTCTTGTTCACAGTGCAATAGTTGTTCGCAACATGGACCATCTCTTCTTCCTTCCCGACTTTCCGCTCTACATGCCCCGCGCATATTGGTTGAGCGACAAGCAGTATACATCCATAATGTTGGTCATCCAACCAAATCCGTACATGTTTCCAAAGATTAAAGAAGTTGCCGAAAAGATGGAGGCTGACGGCATTGCAACTTATGATATGGACGTGCTCAACATCGCCTTTGCTAATCAGGCCGGAATGCTTCCGGGGTCTGTGGAACTTCTCACGCAAGACTTGGGAAACCCAACCTCCAAATCGCGATGGTTTCCATGGTGGACTATTGATGAAACTGTTGCTCAGACCTATGCTATCCACTTTTCGGCCGGTCCCCTCGGCAATCTTAAACCGTGGGCCGGAAACAGGAAGACCATTAAATGGCCCGAAGGACAGCATACAATGTACCGAGGAGCATTTGACCGCTGGTGGGACGTGGCCGAGAAAGTTTGCTCCCGAGACCTTGCGCGCCTTGGAACTGAGTGAGATACTTGGAACCATATAAATATGTGTAAGGAGGTTAGGTACTTGTAAAAAGCAGACGGAGAGCCCCTTGGAAATCTCTCCTGCGCTTATGTAAATTTTATGTTCCATAAAAATGCGCATTATCCGTGAAAAAGGGAGCCATAACAGTGAAAAGCCTGAGTTTCTAATGCGACTCTGAATGTCGTGGACTTGCTTTTGCTGCTGGGATGTTGCTGGGAATGACCGCTTTGCTATCAGAAACGTTACAGAAAGAGTAAATAGTTAATTGCAGCATATCGGGCTCCAATTACTACAAGAGTGCCGAATCGTTCTTGTTTATATCCCGGATGGAATCTTTATCGTCATCGTCATCGACCAGCCGAGAGGGCGGCTAAAAAGGAATAAAAAGCGGCCATATTGCCGGGTCAAATAGCCTCCCTTTGTATCCTCCCTTCCCATGGGACAACTGCAGTTGGTAAATTGAAAAACCAAGCGGGTTCATTTGAAACTCAGCTGCCGCGTTAAAAAGTTTTTTTTTCGTGCTGCGCCAAAGAAACTTTTTCATGTGCCGTTGAAATGTTGCTGCGGAACACTGCCTCCTGCGCCCAAACGGACAAACGCAGAGGTGGACAAGGAGACGTCGGCGGCGAGGCAACTCTCGTTTTGGTGTGCAAACTGGGCAGGCAGTTTGGAAAAGGACCCCAAACACACACGTTGGTGGGATGGTTCATTATGATAACGTGCAATAACTTTGTTTCAGCCCAGCCAAAAAGCATTAAGCGATAGTGGTGTTCAAAACACTTTGTTTTTGATTTCTTCTTTCCAACATTTGAAAGCTGAGCAAAGCTCCAAGAAAAGGCGCATGGCTTCTTGTTCGTCCTACTCCATGATTTACTTTTTTTTTTTTGGCTTTACGATATTTAATGGACATGCTTTTTGTTATAAAGGCGCACCCAGTACTCGTTTTCCATCCGTTTTTGACTGTAGCGCCGTGACATTACTGGGATAACTGTTGCCTTCGCCATTGGTTCAACTATGAGGTTTACACTATTCAGCAATCGGCGTTTTCGCCTTGCTTTCTATGCGTTCCTTTTCGCGGCCCTGATTGCTCTAGTAGCCATTCTGGGTGTCACTAATCGCAAGCAGGTATTGCATTGTCTTAAAAAATGAAAGAACTCCAAGACAAGACACACTGATGGTTTACTCATCCGTCTAGGGGAAAAGAAAATTGGAGGCTTCCAGTCTTTTGGATGCCTGCAGCGGGTTTCCTGCCCTCAACCCGACGAGCTCCTTGGCGGCCCAACGGGTTTTGAACGCTACAGGGGCCTTCGACCCCTTCGAGGTTTACTTGAGATCGGTAAGTGCATCTAGACGCTCGGTAATACCATATGCTCGGACGCTAGCTGACTTGTTTCCTTTGTGTATTTTAGCTGAATGTCGTGTTTGCGTCCATGACATTGGCTTCATTCGACGTGCTCAAAGCCACTGCCACCTATCGCTTTGATTTTGTGGCTCTCGGTACGTATCTCATGATCTCTTTGGCATGCTTGCCGCTATTCGAGATATTAACAGTTTCAATCTCTCCATAGGGGACTTTAGCGAAGATCCTACTGTGGATCGTCCGCGACCAAAGTATGATTTGAACTTTACCATACCAGGTATCTTGAGACGTATTTCACGATGACCATAGGGAGCGTATCGATAATCCATCTGTTATAGGCGTTACAAGTATGACTTTTGCCAAAGGCAAGGCCATGCAGAGGCAGGACGTAACCATCGGCCTGACGGGCGACGTCAATGATTATCCGTTCGATACTCAAGAGTCCGCTGTGATTACTCTGGAAGGGGTATTCCGCAACACCACCGCCGGCGCAAATGCCACAGTAGCCGTCGTCCCAATTGTGGCGGAGGCCTCGGGTTCGTCGCAGGGTTTCCGAATTGATTTCCCACCGGACCTTGCTTGTGCTGGTACCCTCGCAGATGGAACTCCTGCCCAAATTATCGCGTCTGCAAAGATATCAAGGACTTTTACAACTCAGGTAAGAAACTTGCAGCAACGTTCGGCTCTTTCGTTACCGTAGTGCTGACGATTTTTTCACATGTTTCCAGTTCTTCTCGGTCATGGTTAGCATCCTACTTTGGATCCTTTCTTTGCTTGTTATCAGCATTTCCTTAAACATTGTCATGCGTGGACGGAAAGTGGAACCACCCGTGATTGCCTTTTCCGCCGCCATTCTGTAAGTAGCAGAGTTTGATGGACTGTGTGACCTCATCCCGCAAACTACTTATTGATTGCAACTTATTCAGGTTTGCAATTCCGGGAGTGCGTAATGCACAGCCAGGTATCCCCCCCATTGGAAGCAACGTTGATGGTAAGCTTACGCTTTTTCGTGCTACTGGCAGCCCAGTCTCTGATAGCCTCCTTTGTCTCTCCATTATAGTCGTTGGTTTCTTCTGGAATATATCCCTGTGCGCCGTTGGTGGTAAGTTTACGCGTCCGTAGAGTTGGAATCAGCCCTCGTTCATCGTGCTAACAATTTTATCCTGAAAAGTCACAATGCTTCTCGGTCGCTATTTCTACCTGGCTACCACGACCCCGGACCCGGCCCCCCCGAAACCGCAACCGTCACAGCAGACCGTAGTCGAACAGATCGTTATAGATAAATAGACTGGATCACTTGAGGATGTTTTTCGTCAGCCGAGTAGATCTTGGTTTGATTGGAGAACAACTTTCAATCACGGATGCCGAACGGTAACCCTCCTGCACTACCGTCAGTGTGAGTTGGTAGCAACCAGAATAGGAATTTTCTATTAAGACAATGCGAAAGAATCACCAAGTTGTACTACGCTAATATGCAAAACAGAGAATGACACGCAGTAGGACATAGAACGGTACAGAGTTGCACTGTGCCTCAGAGCAGTATGAAGCTCGTTGAGGTCCGTTGGAAAGATGACACGACCCTTACCATTGTATTGCCCGAGCGAAACATACTGTCACTCAAACAACTTGGACGACCGCAAGCTTCAGTCCAGCTTGAATCGATATACAGAAAATCATCTATCCAAACCTTTTTAGCATCCGTAGCTTGGGTTGGTGGAAATACATTTCGAAAACATACGCATGTATTCATTTACAAGTTCCGAAAATCCATTGCCTTTAAGAACCAGTTTTGCGTGTGATGCTACCAGCGCGCCTCGGTTATCTGCTGCTTGTAGTTGCAATTGAGGAATTGGTCGTATTTGTTGTACATGGTCTACTTTTTTTGCAAATAATAGAGGCGGCAGATTGTAAGTGCGGCAGAGGGCCCTCTGAAAGCGGTAGCGTCTCAGCTTTAGAGCGATCCATTTACAATGCCCATACCCAGCCCAAAGCAGCAGACGATAGCGGATGTATATCATATTTTCAAAGTACTAGTGAGACCATATTCCTCCAATAGAAAGAAAGAGGATTTCTATCGAATCTTGCAAGTCAACGTTTCCAAGCGCACCTGAAAAGTTGTAGGTTTCAACTTGCGTCTTGGAGCATGGTTCCCTAATAATCGCCATCATCGTTTTTCTGTCTCATTCTCCAGCTAGGACAATGCTCGTAGCGTTGGCGTTCCCCAAGCAAATGCATGACTCGCCAGAGTATGCATTGTCGAAAATAACACCGAAGCCAAGCGGGAATGAACAACCAAGTGATCGCCGCACGTGACTCAGCGGGGGTTGTGCTGACTTGAGTGCTGACACAGCAATGGCAAGTTGCTTGTCCACAATGCACCTCCAGACATCGGATGAATCCGAGTTATAAAAGCTCTCTTAACCCGGCAGGTCGTCTTCAAAAGTATCCAATCGGCAGAGCAACTGGCCGTGGATTTTCTCTTTAGATTGTCCTTGCATTTCAGTTTCTACTGACTTCACGTAGATTTGGAATCCACAATGGTCGAGATTCACACAGTCTACCCTACCAAAAAATACAAGCGCCCACCTCCACCGTCAGCAATAGCACTTCATGCTCTGGATCTCTGTCCTCCCGTCCAGATCCGTAATCACCGGTTTTACCACCGCCCACCGTCTCATTTGTTTGGCACCACTACGGACCTAATAGATAAACTGAAATCCTCTCTTGCCCAAGCACTCGAGTTGTATCCGCCCGTTGCAGGAACTGTACGAGCCAATGAAAAGGGCGTGGCTTACATTGCTATGGATGCCGAAAATGTGTTGGGTACACCGTTCCTGGTCGAACTGAAAGACACGCCGTATGTTGGCGATAGTGAAGATTTATGCCCCCGAAATATCGTGCTCCTACCTCCAGGATCAAGCACGTTAGCAGTGAAAGTAACTCAGGTAATGTTAATTGCGCTAGTATATGCTCTTTTAAATTACCATCGCTACTCAACCTTGAATGTGGGCTTATTGGTAAAATAGTTTTCCTGCGGAACCATCGCTGTAGCGGCATCGGTGCACCATCAAGTCACTGATCTTCGGGGCTTTCTCGATTTCCTTGAACTCTGGGCTCAGATTGCTCGAGACGAAACCATCGATTTTACACAGATTCCAGAGGATTGGTCTCGTACTCCCGGTCGATTTTTCCCTGATGTTACCCAAAAATCAGCAGTCTCTAACCCTCCTCCAGGATTCATGGTTCTTCCTGCACCGCCAGCCGGACCGCCTCCATTCTTATTGGCACCATCAGAGGTTTCAAGATGGAGATTCTCCAAAAGTGCTGTAGAACGACTGAAAAATGATCTTTCACGCTCTGCTTCTTCCAAAGGACACAAGTCCGATCTGTGGATTTCATCGGGTGATGCACTTTCTGCACTACTTTGCGGTGTCATTACGCGTGCGCGCGAAAATGCGCATGTGCCGAGGTTGGAAGGAAGATCTAGTTCCAAGTCACCGACCGAGGCACTTATGATGGCCGCTGATGGTCGAGAAAGATCTCCTCAAGGAAACATGATTGGTGGAAAATACTTTGGAAATTTCAACCCACTTTTCAGTACTGCCATCTCCCGCTCCGATTTATTATCCCTCACCTGCGAGTCCGCATCTCGTGTTGCCCTCGACATTAGAAGCGCTATAAACCATCAGCTCTCACCGGAAGCCATTGCCCATAAGATTGCGTTTTTTGAAGCTACCGAAAACAGCACACCTCCTGGTCGTATTGCTTGGACAGCAGATGTGATAATGACCAACTGGTGTCGATTTGATTTACAAGGGCCAAAATTAGATTTTGGTTGGGGAAAACCGTTTTATGCAACGGCTGGGGGAGGTACTTATCCTCCCGCTTACGTGATTTTGACGCAGGAGAAGACCTCTGGGGATGTTTTTGTTTTGATGACAGTGGAAGCGGAAGGTGCGGATAGATTGAAAACAGACCCATTGTTGAATAAGTATGCAGAACTGGTCACAGGTCATTAAAGTCGATCATGCAATTTGACACTCGCTGTATATATCTATAGACCCTTGCTTATTACCCGCTGTAACTATATAGATCAACTGTACGGTAGTGACACTGTAATTACAACCTGACGATGACTAGACATGAAGGATATACAAGCTTTCATCTTGATGCCCACATAGCAAAATATTCCCAAATACCGTAGTGTAGCCGCTGCCCTAACCCTCTGAAATGGTTTCGTTATGCACTTTGACACATTGCAACCTCGCTCTAAGATGAAGATGTGAATAAATCCATGTGCTTCGCCAACAGACTATCGCCTTCATACGCAACATCGGTGTACATGACTGATATTATCGTCGGCCATACATTCTGCAACCGTATACTGGCGTAGCCCTCGCGGGAAACCATCGCGGTCAGCCGTCCGGTCATCTTGTCGATTGAATATTAATGGTATCCCAGGCGATGGTCAACCGTCGAGAGGCATTGCCATCTGGCCATCGGACGCAAGACTTAATCAACAGATTTTAGGGGTCACACAAGAGCTACTAATCAGCGGTTGATGGTCGAAAAGTTAAAACACCATGCGGCAGGTTCCATCTTCCTTAAGAGTCAAGAACGCCCCGCCGCTGATGGTAGAAGTTGACGGTTCCAACGTTCCCATCGCTGTCATCTCGTCCTCATGCTCATTCAACACCCGCTCTTCCGTTTCTGACCATCGCGACATCGTTGCCGTGAGTAGGGACTCATATCCGAAGGATCCAGTTGTTTGGTCATCTCCTTGCACCTCTTCCGACATGGTCAGTTCCGGCATATTGCCAATGCTAATTGGCCGCACGCCCGTCGGTAATGTTTGCATTCATCTCGCATTTCGGGTCGCTTTCTTGTCATCATATGGCTCCCGTTCCGATTTGTGCTCCTGCAATGGTACGCACAGAAGGTCCCTAGTGCCGTGTTTAATCGAGATCCTTGATTTCCAGCTGTGTCCGCTGCGCTTCTACACCAGACGATTTCACAGCTTCTTTCCATATCGATATATCCTCCTTGAAACGGATTCCCGACGGATGCAACGCACCCCAATTGCCGATGCTCTCACTGGACTGGACCCGGGAACAATACGTCCAGAAAACACAAGCGGGATTTAACAGACATCTACCGCGTTGCACTCAGCTACCCCGGCACGCAAGATGGATTCGCCCATTTGGGGTACGCTGGCAGCACACGGGGACGTTTACTCATGGGCTCTGGAAGAAATCTAGATTTTATCTCGAATGGGAGGTGCACAAATTCAGGCTCAGGATGAACAAGTGGCATGGAGTTTATACAAGCACAACCGGAGACAGGAGGCGTGGTGACGGAAGGAGAAAGGGAACCCGATGGCCCAGAATTATCTGTTACCCATCAAGCTGCAGCACAGTGCATCGGCCGATGGTTCCGTGCCCATCAACATTCCTCTGATACGACAATTGGCCATCAAGTGGCGAACGAATCGAATTCCATACAAACTTCCGTGTGAAATCTTTGGATATCAACGGTAAATGCCGATATGTGGGGGAATGCAACATACTGACTGATTACCCGGACTCTGAAGAAGGCCGGGCACGAATGGGACTGGACTTGAAAAAATGCAAGAGCATGGAACTGCAATGGGGAACTACACTTTATTGGACTTAGTGCTCAACTGGGAAAAATATACAAGATGTTACGGGATGCTATGCTGCTGGTACCCTAAACCAGTGCTATCAATGCTATCCAATGCAGACTGATGTAACAGAAACAGCTGTAGAATGCTTCTTCCCACTTACGCCTTACCACTGTCCCTTCCACCAGCGAGGAACACGGCAGCGGCAATGCCGGAGGCTCTCGTCGTTTTCCTCTTGGTGCAGCGGTTTCTGCTGGCGCCGCGGTTTCCTCTAGCGCGGCAGTTTCTTCCGCCGCACGGGCTCTTCTACCCATGGCGGTCCCCTCTGGACCGGCGGCTTCTTCTGAAGCGGCGGTTTCCTGGAGCGAGGCCAGGTCCCTCCGCTGACAGTGATATTGTTGTCTTGGTTAGGTCTTCCTCCTTTCGCGGTCGTCCTTTCACTCGTGGTCGTAAAACGCCTGTGCGGTCGTTGATCCCTTTGGGTCGTTAATTCCTTGGTGGTCATCAATCCCTTCGCGGCGGTCAACTCCTCTGCGCCGTCAATTCATTTGCGGTCGCTAGCTCCTGGTCCCGTAACTTGGTTTCTGCCATTTAGTTTAGTATATCTATCTATATATCACAACCTAATAGACACCCTAAACCCTAACGCTAAGCGACAGAGGTTAGCCGAGTGATACAGGATAACAGCAGCATGACATGATCAATCATCAAGGACCGACCGAGCGACACCACAAAAACGAGTCGCGCGGGGTACCCAGGCAATCGGAATCAATAAGCAACTTCGAACGGAAGGTACATCATTAAGCCACTTGAACAGCCAAGCCTTATGGACCACGGCAGAGCTGAGGGACGAGTTTAGATTGTTGGATTTGCTTTGCTTTACATGCTTTTTTTAATAACCCTAACCCTTGATGATGTTCATCACAGAATTCATGCGACAGAAAGGGCTCCCTACCTAAAACGAAGTTTGCTCATTCGGTCATGAGCGCTTTGCAAGAGATATTTGACATTACGAGCCCACTAGCGAGTTGCGGCAGTAGCAGCATTCGCGGACAGATCTCATTTGCTCATACTGGTATGGAGTCCATATAGGGGCTTGAGATTCCTTGGTGGCCGGTAATCCCCATGGAGGTGCGACAATTACAATTTTTATTCCCGAAAAATGGAACAACATAGCATCTATCTATCTATTCTATCTGAGCTATCCAGCTACTTGGTCATATCACGCGGCGATTCACACTGCAGCCTTGGGACTTAGAGCGGCTTGCGAGGTGACTTCGATAGTGTCTCCAGCTTCTTCCTCTTCACTCTTGGAGATGGGGACGCGCTTGATAAAAAACGCTGGCAACACGCACATTGCAGTGAAGGCGATAGCCACCTTAAATGCTAATTGAAGACTGTCTTCGTATGCGTCGATGAGGTAGGATCGTTGGGTATCGTTAAACCGACCGGTGTAGATGAGACTCGGATCGTGACGCACATCCTCGAACGCCGACGGAGCCTGCATACGCATTTATGAGAGACTGGGCCCCTAATACACTGCAAGGACAGACCTCCCCTATTTGGGTCCTAGAGACTCACCAAGATCCCTTCGGGCATTTGCGTAAAGGCGCTACGCAGACGCGATGCCTGAATATTCCCCATAATTGCTATTCCCAAGCTTCCTCCAAGGTTTTGG
The DNA here is from genome assembly GCF_000182565.1 of Spizellomyces punctatus DAOM BR117. Taxonomy (NCBI): domain Eukaryota; kingdom Fungi; phylum Chytridiomycota; class Chytridiomycetes; order Spizellomycetales; family Spizellomycetaceae; genus Spizellomyces; species Spizellomyces punctatus. The sequence goes on from NW_015971555.1 coordinate 490,116, forward strand.
AAAGATACAGCCAATCCATTGACCACCGCGATATCTGACGGTAAAGAGCATTTAGCTACCATGTACAAAAGTGATAGTTCGAACATAGTATACCTTTAGGATCAATGGCCACTTGGCAAGAAAAGAAGGCCATTTGCAACACAAGACCGAGCCCGATTCCGAACACGATGAGGAACATGATCTCCGCTACGGACGAAATATCCTTATGAAGGAAGGACAATGAGATGGTTCCGGCCAGAAAGAATAGATTGCCCAGATGGATGAAAAATGTATAGGCGGGAAGCCACCTGGGAAGTCGTTTAGCAACGTGTTCAGATAAAAAGCCGCTCACAATGCCAAAAATGGTGATGCCCAGGAAAATAGGTAGCAGTCGGTACGAGGCGGTTGACGTCTAGTCCAACACTATGAGTAAATTCAGTGTGAAGAAAAACAAAGCGTAGAGGTACCTCGCGATTGTCAACTACAATGAACCAGACAGGTCTAGGAGCAAAAGGTTAGTCATGGCAGCGGAAGCATCTCCATGCTCAGGCTTACAGGTAATATAAGAATCCGGTAAAGGACATTCCAAGGAAGAACAGTGTCATCAACGACGCAACCGTGTTTGGATTCCGAAACAACCTCATAGCAATGATGGGCTCCGCGGCCACGTGTATTTCAACCAACACAAAGGCAACGAGACCGACACCCGCCAATACGAGCAAAGTGACAGACACAGGAGAATCCCATGCATATTGGTCTCCGCCAAGACTCTAAAGCATGGCACGTCAAATAAATAGAGGACGCAGACAATCCCGTGATGGGATTTGCAACTTACAATGGGGATGAGCAGGCACACCATCGAGGCAACCAAAAGTATGGCCCCACCAAAGTCTACTCGCTTCAATTTATGCAGGAATGCTGTGCCAGAGGGTTCGGCCGGAAGCATAGATACCACCGCCACCAGAGAAATAGCACCGAGAGGGATGCAAATATAGAAACACCAACGCCAGGACAGGTACTGAGTAAGGACTATGACGCATTAGATTTGCAGGTTCAGGTATGTGAGATGTTGGAGGGAACATACCTCCACCGAGGATAGGTCCGAGCACACTGGACACTGCGAAAGAGCTTGTCAGCAAACTTTGATACTTGGGTCTTTTTTCTGCAGTGGACAAATACAGTCATGAATGCTGTAAATGTGTAGGTCTTTTTGAGGAGCTCACAAATTGGTATGATTTCAGCTACAATGATGAAAGAGAGGCCGATCATCCCACTTCCGCCAATGCCGCTTATGGCTCGGAAAGCCAGCAACATTGCAATATTTGTAGCTACACCGCATCCGATGGTCCCCGCAAGGAAGATCACCAAGGCCACAATCATCATCGCTTCCAGAATTGGGTATTAGAGCATTCCTTCGCAGGTGGGAGCGATGCTTCGCACTCTCACCCTTTCGTCCAAAGATGTCCGATAGTTTTCCTGAGATGTTGCATATCAGTCGAGGGCAGATGGGCGCGCGTCTGCGAGACAATCTGACTTACCGTATAAAGGTTCCGTAGCATTTAAGCACAACATGTATGAGATCGCTATCCAACTGAATGCTTGGACAGCGTGGAATTCTGAAGCCATATTCGTTGCTACCGACGCGACCTGTAATTAGATATGAGCCTTTCTCTACCGAGTATCGTCCGCGCCCACTGCTTTCCGTACTCACGATTGTTTCATCTAAACTGCCGCAAAATACGGCTGATAGCAAAGCACCAAAGACGAGCAGTTTCCTGATGGGAGTCATCGGCAATGTGCTAAGTCCCCGCATCTCTCCGTCTTCTATGACAATGCATTTCTCCTCTACGGCAGCTGGCAGTTAGAAAGAAGCCCCAGTAGCTGCATTCAGGAAAAGACCCAGGGGGACTAACCGGACTTCTCTTCCATGTTGGGGTTTGTTGCAGCTGCTGCTATCGGGAACTGCGAGGGCTACATAACAGCGTTCTTTAGCTGAACTGCCGTCTTAGCTGACGCGTTCAAAAACCAAGATTCTAAATCCATGAGTATTACACAGATTAACTTTTTAAAGTTTTTTTGTCTCCACCGCCATGATATTGTCGCCAACCGGCACAGCTTCGAGAGGAAAAAAAAATATCAGATAGCGGCCGCCTTTATAATCCGAAGATGGAAGGAATGATACACATTTGAATGCTCTTGATGTTTACGTATATCGTCAGCTTCCGATCGACCACAACCAATTTCCGAGTTGTCCACTCCTGCTTTGGTCGAAACGGCGAACGAAAAGGCAAAGGAAATGCCAAGTGAACGGGCAAAAGAAATGGCAGACTAAGGGCGTAAGGTCTTTAAAGTTGCCGAACAGTACTTCCTTATGGTGGGTTATCGCAAGCGAGCTCATCTGTAAAGTGCTCTGCTTGAAAGACTTGTGGGTGAAAGTGCGTAGACCCGTAAGACAACCAGTTCAAACTTTAGGATATCTGAATAGATTAGCAAAGGTGGTAAAATGACCACTTCGGACCCGCCACCGAAACTTGATATCACCAAGACCCTTCCGAGATCCGGGGAAAGATTTCTGCTGCATTCTGCGAGGCTGGTAATGTTAAAAGAAACCCCATTCTCTATTTCGTCAAAGTTAAATCCTGCCTTTCTTCGCCTTATCCAATCCGGAGGGACGGCCTTCTTTTCCGTCAGGTTGCGCTCTGATGAAGAAATGCGCGTTATTTCCTCCTTCGATCCACTGCAGTGTTGCTTCAGTAGAAGAAAATCGATTCCTCAGATCTGAAGGCTGCTGTTGCCGATACTGTAAGCGCCATCTGATAAACGTTGTGTTGAAGATTTCTAGTAGATTCACCAATGCTAATGCAATGAAGCCTCTCCACAAGCAAAACCCAGCATGAGATGGTCAATCGCAAGGGCCCCCAATTTTTGAAATGGGTGAAGGCTTTCTTTTGCAAATCAAGTAAGATGGACAAAGAGATTATGATGGGACGGTTTAATCCGTAGTGCATAGGGCTCAAAACAAAATGGCTTACATCTCTTCGGGTTGGATAGAAAAGATAGATTAGATACTAATGTAAAGCATCACGAAATAGTAGCTGGTAGTTACGAACAGAGCACAGAGTAATCATCTCCTGAACAGTCGACCTTTCAACGGATTCCTGATCTAGTCTGAAAGGAAACATCTGCATTTTGACAAGCTTTTTCTACTGCATCTACAACCCAAACTCGTATTCTACGTTCCTTTTCACCACTTGCAGATACAAAAATATACAAACATTGCTGGAATGACTGCTATTCCCAATTAAAATGTACTACTATGTAAAAACTATTCGATTATCCAAAGTTGGTGCTACTACTGGTAATCCGTCACGATACTCTATTACTACCTTGTTGCGTGCCCGTGCGCCTCTTTCAGAAAAGTCCCCGCTAACATCAAACGTCTCGATCAACATGGCCGTTTCGGTAATACCCGCTTCTGGTCCAATGACATGATCCGATTTACAAAATGCATCATAACCATCATACCCGTCCGCAATAAAATTGACCATCGCAACATCGTATTCTTTGGAAGGATCCACCGGCTCACGCAATCCATCAGTATAGTAAAATGCGGAGACAATCCGTTGTTCCTCTGGCCGAGATAAATCGACGATAATCTGAAGTCCGGAGAGCTGCAAAAATCGGCCATCCATTCGAGAGTCACCGACGCTGTTTTCCAGGGCAGTGAGCAAGTCGCGACCGGAGATACGCTTGACGACAAAGATGTTTCCAAACGGTAAAATGCCTGTGGGCAACCGAGAGTCAGTGTTAGCAGTGCTTCCGGCCCGCGTTCAGAATCTTACCAAACACATCTTGGACGGTCAATTTCCCATTGTGGATGATCTTGTTGCATCTGATGCTACCCGAATTCACCACTGCGATATCACAGCTATAATACGCACGCAGAATGTCCGCTAGAAAGTTGCCCATATTTGTCTCCATCGTTCGTCCGACTACCGAACGGCATTCCAGTTCGACGTCACAGTACAGTAGCTCTCGGTCAGTGATAGCGTTCATCTCCTTTTGAATTGTCGCGATTATTGCTTGCATTGATTCGTCCTTCGGGTGGCTCATACTATGTATACGCTCGACTGTTTTGGGAAAGGAAGCGGTAAGAGACCAAGATGACCAAACAGCGCCCAGACTGCTACCGCAGCTGCCCACTCTACCAGACACATCCAGGATACAAATCATTTCAGAATCCAGCTTCAGGCCCACGAGACTGAGTTCACAAAAGTCGCTGCCGCTTTTCACGATCGTGACACACTTATCTGTCGTATCAATCATGTACTCATGGTCATGCCCGCCCAAGATCAGATCAATATCTTTACATCCAGCTACCACCGTTCGGTCCTCAAGTAACCGCATATGGGTCAAGGCTATGACGAGATCTACTCTATACTCATCACGCAACAAGCGGCATACCCGTTGAGCTGTTACCACAGGATCAACGATGCGTACATCCGGCGGCAAATGTTGGCAGTTTGACGACCAGTCGCTAGAATAACGCAAATGGAAAAATACAGCTGGCCTTCAGTGGAAAGCAGGTAAATGTAGAGCGCCAAGGTCCTTACGTTCCCGCCAAGGCAAAGAAGCCCAGTTTGCAGCCTTGATGTGTGACGACCATATACTCCTTAGCATCTGCAAGCAATCTACCGGTCGAATCCACTACATTTGACATTAGCCACGGAAAATTGCAGGCACGCTTCAGCTCGAGCAAAACCTCTTCGCCAAAATCGAAATCTGGAACTAGATTAAATCCTTGTCGGCATGAAAACCCCAACTGTCCTTATCGTACCATGATTGCCATAACATGCAATATCGACTTGAAGTTCATTCAACACGGGAACCATGTGCCGACCCTTCAGAACTGCAGCCTCAACTGATGGACTAAATGCGTCACCGCTGAAAACAGTTAGCGCACTTGGGTATTTGTCCCTTGCACGTTTTAGGGCGTGAGCGAAGCGCGGAAGATGGTTATTTCCAATATTATACTATCGCGGAACAAAGATGACTAGATGCTTTTCAAGGATCCTAAACACATTGGCTTACCGCATCGTTGAAGTGGAGAAATGTTACCTTATCGGTATCCGCCGAGTCTACGTTGGTGCCATCATGGGAAGATGATGATTCGCATAACCACGCGTCTACGCCCATACCACTCGTCGTGAAACGATAATCACAATATGCGCACTCGTAGGAAGCGAGCGCGAGCGTTGGGCAGCACAAGTTCGCCGTGAGTGCACAGGGTCCAAACCTGATTGACAACAGCAGCTAAATTCTCCAACGAGCCCACTAGCAAGTTTATCTTGAACGTAAAGTTGGAAGCCGCGCGTCTCGCGCAATTGACTCCATAAATGTCTCCAGCGGTATAAACTCGGCCCCATCTTGTTGTGGTTGTAAAGCCATTATCTGTTAATGACCTTCATGTACTGTGAACGTTCCAGCATGGCTGCGTAATTGCAAAACTGATGGTGCTCAGCCAGAATTAAGGATGAGCTTGGCACTTGCATATCGGGCTACACGGGTGTCCCCACATGGGTTAAATTTCTAGAGTATTCAGAATTGAAAGAGCCATTCATTTGGGTTTGAACATTCTGTACGAATCTTGGCACAATTCGGGCTTTGGAGATCATCCAGATGCACACATGCGTGTCAAATCTCCAGCTGCAAGCACAGTGCTAAACAACGGCTTGTGAAGGAGGACATACATACTTGACAAACCTTCCAAGATACATGTACTTGCAAGGGAAAGGCGATTGCAAGCTGGGCTCTTAATTGTCGCAATCTAGCTCCTTCTGCCCATCATCAGGAAGCCAGTTTTCGGTCTTTTGCTGAATGGCAAAGTTGATTACAGCCAACCTCCTTTTAAAATGCTGACCTAGAAAAGTCTCAATGCTAACGGTGGATTATGGAGCAAAATGTCCAAACATTCTTACCGACAACAGCAGGCATCGTTTCGAAATTTCCTGCACCCTCCTAGCTACTCTGTTCTGGTCGGAAAACCAATCAAAAGATGTAACATATCCTGGTGGACAGAAAGCTTGCCCATGCTGTTGGGGCTCAGGCTTGAACCAGCATGCAAATTCATAGTGATGAAACGTCGGGGAGCTTGTCAAAATATGTGCTGCAGCATCCAAACCAGGATTGAAAACTGCAGGACTGGGAATGAAATGCCTACGACGGATCATGTACTTCTCGGGATTCATGACAAACAAGGCTTCCAGTTATGGAAGGTTCGGTTGGCACTCCACAGCGTATTTCTTGAAGCAACCAACTAGGCGCTTCTTCTAATGGTTCTTTCTAGGGCTGACGGAACTGGAGAGTTGAGTGCCTCATTGGAAGACGCATCAACAAGTGATTTCAGATTATGGGGAATGCGAGTAAAATCCTCAACCTCTCTACCATCACGTTCCTCCAATATACCCTCTACTCCGTCATTCTAACTCGACACGCCATCACCTCCCTTGTAGTCATCATCATCCGTGTCACCACTGCCTCTGTGCGGGAACTATCTGTAGAGCCCCCGAGGACTATATTTCGGCATAATGGGGACTCTCGGTATCCCTCCATCAACTGTGGGTGCAAAACCGAAGGAGGGACGGGGTGAACCAGAAGAAAGAGCGTGTTTAGGATTTCCGGAGCTTTGCTTGTTTCCTGCTTGTTGGCGGTTTGCAGTAACTTTCCAGGGTTTGGGCTGATCAAACAAACTAGGGAGTTCATTCTCCTCCCTGCTCCATGTAATACACATGGACAACTCATCGAGACCACTCACCGCCATTCTTTCTACTCCTCGCGCAAAAGCCGCTGTAACCTTTCAGGTCATGGGACACTTTAAAAACAGTGCTGACAATCGCCGGAACTACCCTCCTCTTTGGGCAAGATGTGGACAACATCGATATATAGAATTGCTGGAGTTTTCGTTGCGGTTTTTGATATTCTTAAGTACTTGGCTATGAAGAACGATCCACCAAAAAACTCGCTTCTTCCCACCGTGCTATCACCATCTCAAAAAGGGTTAGGAGGGATAGTAGAAGCTAGCTTTTGAGCCTGATTCCTCGATACGTGCTACATCATGTGGTTTTGTAGTTAATCACTGCGTCTTTTGCTTTACTTGCTTCTTATATATGTGCTACCTACCCATCACTCCTATCGGGTTTGCACGCTAATCTGCTGTGCGCGCCTAGATGCTGACAGACAGACATTGTCTTTGTGGGAAGCTCTCATGAAAACAGTCATTCCGACATCTCTCGGTACTGCGTGGGAGCAAAACGGCAACGTGCTGCGGAAGGCAGGACGGAAGGAAGGCGCTCAATCCTACGTGGCTCCTCGTCTATACTGAGGAATATCATAGTCGGTCATACCGACGGTGCGATATCGCATGTAAGCAGATATGTGGAAGCGCTCGCCACAAAACGTCAACTTCTCAATGTCACATTTTAACAATCTAAGACTCATTAGGTTGTATGAAGGCTACTGACCATATGCATGTTCAATTTATATATGTAGGCAGGTATGTATGCTGCTCCCAAGCACATTGCCCAACAGATTCCCTCGCCCTCCAAACATCAGGCAACAGTCCGACTAGCTTTGGCCACCATAGCGGTGCTCGAAAATGAATCGCCAAACATAGCTAATCCCAGAAGGCATGAAACCAGGACGGCGACAATTACAACACCCAGAACCGGTCGGCGTTTGGTGGCGTCAGCACTTTTGGAGGCAGGCCGAGTCGAACCTTCGCAGGAAGTGTTTTGTGTGGCATTGGGGCTCCGAGACGGACCGTAACCCAAATACAAGTAGCTAGACAGACACTCTTTGGTTAGCTATCGCCGGTACCTTCAATCAGCAGAAGATAAGATATACAATTGCTTACGTGCTGACGAACAGGACGATGCTTCCGACGGCTGTCAATAGTGTTATCGGCAATCCAAGAAGAACTGTCGACAACACGATCAGAAGGGCCGTTGTAACGGATTGGGCCAGGCACTTTATAACTGCATCCGCATCTGGAAGTCGACAACACATTTGATCAGTATTCTCCTTGCTGCCGGAAGTAGAACAACAAGGAGCGGCAAAAACGTACACTTATATACAGCGGTAATGACGAGTCCAATAATCGAATTCATGAAAACGACCATCACGGCATTAAATTCGTCGTAGCCCTCGAAAAATCCGGGTTCCGTACTTCCTGGCCGCCAGGCAAGCCAGCAATAAACCGTGACGTTGAGAAGGAAGCCACTCGCGTACAGAACCATATTTTGGGCGTGTATTGAGACTGGCTGCTTCAACAGATGGTCATTGATGCAGCTGCATACCGAAGTAATGCAAGTGGAGATGAGGAGAAACGCGTAAAGTGAGATAGGGTAGACAGTTCCGCCGTCCCGATATTGCGTGACAATCAACCCGCACACCTGCAAGAAAGCTGAGCTCAATAACTCTTCTAAAAGGGAAATGAGGAAGTGACATTCCTTACCTGGAGGACTATTGCCATCCATTGCAATGAGCTGACAGTTCTTGCGAGAAAAAGATATAGGATTCCAGCTGAAATTAGTGTCGAGCCGGACTTGACGAGTTGAATGGTCCCAGGATCCGCCAGACGGAACAGATAGAATGTCAAATGGTTGTTAGTCCCATCTTTTATTTGAAATTTGTGAGATCGCGTTCGTGAGTACCCCGCAAGACGGCTATCATGGAGGTTAGAATGAAGCACCGTCACTTACACATCAGGGTCAGCATCGCGATGCTCCTCATCATTTTTGGTGGCACTTCGTTAATCCAGCTTTGAAACAGTCCATTTACTTGACGGCGCCCCTTCCAGGTTTGTTCGTTAGGTACGAGACTGTAGGCATCCGGTCGACTTTTCAGCGACTTGCGGTAAAGCGCTGTCGAGATGCAGAACTTTGTAAATTCCGCAAGTGCCAATGCAGATGCTTGGGAAAATCTGTAATTTCCTTTCGCCTGAGATAGCTTGTAGACGAGCCCAATCGTGGTCTGTACAAGGACAAGACTCATGAACGACAACATGGCCGGCCCGAAGCGGGCTACGAGCGCATGCGCTAGAGAATTCTGAGGCATCATGTTTTTCAGAATAGCGGTAGATGAAGATGCACTGGGCACCGAGCATAGATTTCTTCACGATTTTATAGAGTCGAAATTCGGACAGGCTACTACTCAAGTCGAGACTCGAGAGTAATTACGCGTTGGTCGGAGGTGCTTACGATATGACGCGTTTCTCGACTTCTGGGCCGTCGCCTCATAACATGTACTGCTGTCCAACTTGTCCGTACAAGTACTTTGGCTTGTGCCTCTCTGGGTGTTTACTCATAGAAAGGAATCATATGTGAAAAGCATGAACACCCCAACCAGCACCAAAATCCGTTTGGTCGTCTTTGACCTTGACGGTGTTCTGTTCTCGTCGAAGGACCTGCACTATGTGGCTCTCAATCGAGCGTTGGAGATCGTCGGCCCCAAGTATGTGATCAATTATGAGGACCATTTGGCCCACTTTGACGGCCTTCCCACTAAAACGAAGCTGGATAAGCTCACTACTGAGCGGGGATTGGTAAGAGCCCCTTCGTTCCGTGGAAGCAAAGCCTCCAAGCGCTTCTTGTTCCCTAGTACTCTGTGCTCATGTCTCTTCATTTGGGTCGGCCTATTTTAGCCGGTGTCGAAACATGGAATGATCTGGGATCTGAAGCAACAGAAAACTTTCGAAGTGATTGCTGATACGTTTCAACCCGACGTTCGACTTCGAGCCGTTTTGCAAGGCCTCAAGGATGCTGGGTATCTCATCTACTGCGGTTCCAACAGTATTTATAAGACCATTGAGGTAAGCAAATACTCGACTCAATCAAACACGCCTTTTTGCGGGAAGCTGATTTGGGAGCTCTCCACAGCTCATGCTCCGCAAGAAAAATGTCCTCGATCTCTTTGACGCGATCATTAGCTGTGAAGATGTTACGCAACCCAAACCGAGTCCGGCCATTTACCTATGTGCGTGTCTGCGGGCCGGAGTCTCTCCAAAGGAAACTATCATCCTGGAAGATTCTCAGGTCGGACGCAAGTCTGCTCTTCTTTCCGGATGTCACCTCCTTCCAGTTGATGTTCCTGAAAACGTTACACTAAAGAGTATCCTCAATGCAATTGGTGCTATTAACCGGTCCCAAGAAAATCAAGTTATGCGGGTGAAATGGCGGAGCCCCTTGAACGTGGTCATTCCTATGAACAAGAGGGTGACACGCGTTGAGCGCTCCACTTTTGAATCATGTGTCGGCTCTGAAAGCGGGCCTCGGGTCACGACGAAAGAGGACCCAACCACTACATGCCCCTCGTACTTGGCCCTGGTCAACGGCTGTCCTGTGCTCCAGCTGGCAGTCGAGAGTCTGCACGTAGACGCAAATTTCATCTTTGTAGTTCCACGCCGGGATTATGAAGAATATCACTTAAAGTACCTTTTGGCCGTACTGAAACCCAACTGCAAGGTGCTCGTGGCTGAAGAAGAGACTCTGGGACAAGCAGCCTCGGTGCTCTTAGCGAAACAGTACATAAATGATTCCACTCCACTCCTCATTGCCAACTGTACCCAACTCCTGGACTGGGACTCGCATACCTTCTTATATCTCATGGATGAACCGGGAGTACAAGGCGGGATAGCAACCGTGGTTCGTTCCGATCCTCGTTATTCATACGTAAATGTGAACGAGAAGGGGTGGATCGTGGATGTTGCAGAGAAGCGAGTGATCTCCGACATTGCCACTGCCGGTGTTTATTATTGGCGGAGTGGATCCGACTTCGTCAAATACTCAGAAGAGATGATGCGGGACCCCAAAAACATGGTCGACGGAGCGTACTACGTGAGTACAGCGTACAAAGGAGCTGTCATCGACGGAATGCACTTCAAAGCTGTCCCATGTAATGGGTACTGGCCTTTGGGCCTCCCGGAGGATGTGGAAGCTTACCTGAAACAGACCAATACGGAAGAATGACCAGAGATGCAGGACAACGTCGAAAGCCTGTAATTTGTAGCTCTGCTTGGATGGGGCGTCTTGATTATCGCCATGCAGTGTTGTTTATTGAACTTAGCGCCTGGAACACTGATTTCCCCGGTAGAAATCACTTCTGAGAGCAAGGTTATGCCCATGTACAAACAAAATATAACTAAATAGAGGAATGTCTACATAAGCACTTTTAATAATATCTTGGAAGTGTATCACAGATGCGTTCGTGACACAGGCCTGCACCCGCCCAAAACAAAGTGATTGTCACGACTAATTAGCGGCCATTGTTCTCTACTACATCCACGGTCACACACTCTGTGGGTTGCATTCTCCAGCTCGATCTACCGACCTGGAACTTCGATACGGTCAGTGTTCCAAAGAAGACGTCTTGCCATGCGTCGCTTGCGGCAATCAGGTGCTCGGGCGATACATCCGCGGAAAGACGCAAAATGGTTGAGTGCACAATGTCGTTTTGATACCGCCGAAATGGCAATCCTTCCTTCTCCAAGCGGCTTTCTATTCGCTGCCGCCAGATATTCACGTCCACCGATGGGTATCCGAGCATGACAAGGCCGGTTGACACTGCCACCAAGCCAGACCACTTGATTGTGAGGGGTAACAAGGTTGCCATTTCTTCCCGCAAGATGGCAAGATACTTTGACTGATGACAAGCAAATGTAGCACTGTGTTCCTCCCACTGTTCAAAACCAAGGATCTGCATAAATGTCCAATGAACGAACGAAATTGGGCCAGCAACGTCGTAGATGTTCTGGTTGCCCAATTCTTTGGCCAGGTATGTGTTCAAAGCTGACCAGGCAGGTGTCGGAGCAAAGTCATCGTAGTACGTATACACTGCAAGGCACCTCCGTTCGTCTATGAGAGTATGGTGCAGAAGCTTATCCACAATCAATGGGTTGATGTAGTCGCTTTCTTTTTTGGTGCGATGCCCCACAAGCTTCTTTCTGTTCCGTGTCCGCATTTCGACATACGTAGCGTACAGTGTGGCGAAGTCTGTGCATATGCCATAGCAGTTCCAAATGCCAGTTTGATGATCCGATCTTTCAGGCATGACCGAGATTGCTCCTTTTACCAACTCCCTGCCGGGATATGTCCAGATACGGCCATCGGACGTTATAACGTGCGGGTCGATATCGTGTGAGAAAGAACGCAATACATCACGACGGCTCAGCAGATATGCCAGTGCATGTACATTCTTTGCATGACACCACAAATTACCAGCGTACTGGTCAAGGAACGAAGGTTCTATAGGAATCTCCGGCTCGTCGTGGCCAAAAAAGAGTTGGCCTGAATGGCGGTGCGAATGATGAATTCATTCATGTTAAGACATGAACCAGCCGTCATATTAGAGTCAGATGTGAAACCGTGCGCCTACCGTCTATGCTCCACACGTCCACCTCTACATCAAAACCCTGCGCAATGGCGTCCTGTATATACGGTAGCGTATTTTCCAATTCCTTCCTCGGCCCACGCGTATTGCCTCGGTGGGCAATAATGACTGGAACTTCTCTACCTCCAGCAGTTTCGGCGGTGTCGGCCAACATGACAGAGTTTTGCATGAATTTAGCAGGAGTCCTTGCGATTGATGTTCCGTATTGGCGAATGACACGCGGTATTGTATAGGCAGCGACGAGGCCATCACGCGTCAGCTATAGTTAGGTAAGCTTACGTACTTGAAGCGGTAAAGCGCGTTCGACCTTGGGGGACCATATGCCGATGGTTTAGGGGTAACGCGTCCGCGTCCACGCTCACACTCTACTTCTTAAGCTCACCCGCTTCCTTGCTCGCGCTACTTGCATCCAAGCTATTCCAACCATATAAACCCTCCGCACTGCTTTTGTTCACATCCGTACGATGCTTTCCTCCACCAGCACTCCCCAGATGGCTGTCCCCAAGGTATGTCCAGCTAGGATCTAATGGAGCACACGGCTGCGCAGCCAGTACCTGGCGTCTCGCATATGCACTCATTCGCTAGCTGCGTACATAATAGACTGATCTTTTCTTAACCTTTCCACGCAGATCAACATTCTCATCCCCATGGCCGGCGCAGGCAGCCGATTTGCCAAAGCTGGATACAAGGATCCAAAGCCTCTCATCCCCGTCCGCGGCAAGCCCATGATCCAGGTTGTCGTCGACAATATGCGCGTCCCCGACGCGCACTTCATCTTTGTCGTCCAGCGAGAGCATTATGCACAGTACGATTTGGGAAGAAAACTTAGCGCGATCGCTCCCGGTTGCGACATCGTCCAGATTGATGGCCTCACAGAAGGCGCAGCCTGCACCGTACTAAAGGCAAAGTCTTTGATCGACTCGGACGTACCCCTTTTGACCGCCAACTCCGACCAGTTCTTGGAATGGGACGCGGCCGAGTTCGTGGCCAGCATGACCGACGGTGTAGACGGGGTTGTCTCTACCTTCATCAAGGACGAACCTGATGTCAAGTGGTCCTATGCTAAATTGGACGAATATGGCCACATCCAAGACATCCAAGAGAAGAAACCCATCTCCAACATTGCCACAACAGGTATCTACATGTGGCGAAAGGGATCGGATTTTGTTCGCTACGCGCAGCAAATGATGGACGCCGGTGACAAGAGCAACGGGGAATATTATGTAGCCCCAGTCTACAACTACGGCATTCGCGATGGAAAGAAATATATCACCAAGCATTGTGACCGGATGTGGGGAATTGGAGTTCCAGACGACTTGAACTTCTTTTTGGCGGAATACAAGAAGCCCTTGATCCGTCCACAAATTGTCGACGGTACAGCGGTTTTCTGACCTGTACATCCTCATTTATGACGGATAATTGTATTGTATCATACCTGTATTCAAGGGTGTACAAAATGAATAAATGTAATCGATGCCACGGGAACGTCACCGGAGAGTTGGCGTTTGCTTGTTATTGTATAGCCACAGTATTAATTACGAACATCGTCTTAATAATGTAACAAGTTACATAGCATAATGTATACTGCCACAGCCAGATATGGCAGACCGCTATCCCCGCCGGCTTCTTTCAAGGTCCCATCCGTATGGGACCTTTCCCACTGTATCATCTGCTTTTTTGAATTTCGGCTCGACATTTGAAAGTTCCTCGGGAGATTCATGACGGCGAAGGATTGTCATTGGCGCCATATCGTAACCGATCTTTTGCGCACGCAGGCGATACAAGATAAGTTTGAGGTGGTTCTCAACACCACGAAAGTCAAGTAAGCGACTTACCACCGTTTTGGCTCCCGCCCGCACAAGCAGATCGTGCATGCTAGTCTCTGGGTTTGGCAGACTTTCGTTTCGCGACCACATGTTGAGCAAATCATCCAGTCCCGGCCTGATATTCTGTGCCACTGAGAATGGAATCCAGACAAATTGGTCGTTAAACTGACGGGAGGTGTTGGCGCGATGATCCAACCCGAACAGAAAGCCGGCATGGTACGCGCGGCGAGGGTGGGCTCCAGAGCCAATTTCGTAAAGTACGATATCCTCGGAACTCCGTGGAAGTCGGAAAAAATGATAAGGCAACACGTCCCCTCTTGTTATGAGAAGATGGGTGTACGGCTCGCCGCATTGGGTGAGGGCATGGTCGACAGCGAGCCGGATGGCTGTTATCCAGGATCTGAACTGTTCCAGATGGCGAGAGGCAAACTGATTCGCAATGAAACGACCGTCGGATAAGTAAAAGGGTACGACTTCCGGGATACCGTGTTCCGCCAACATGGCTTGCGTCTGCGCCATATTCTGTATGTAGGTCCCCAAACCCTTGACTTTGCCGTTCCCAAAGAAAGATTCAAGCACTTGCAATGTGACTAGCTCAGAATCAGGTCCGTCATCATCCCAAAAGCGGTGTGGACCAAAGTAGAAAACGTCCATCGATGGTTGTACTGGATCGTCCAAAGCGTAACGCCGCCAGAAGGGCGCTGTAGATCGGACTGTTCGAAGGTAGCCAGAGAAAACCAAGGCCACTTTTGAGCACTTATTAGTGCCATATGACTCCGGAGGACGACCACCCAATGTGCGGATCGCAGAGTCGAGATGCGACTTGCCTAGGTGCGACGCGGAAAATAGAATCAAGGCCAAACAAACCACTGCCGAGAATCTCCTGGCAGCTACGAATTTGAGCCGTTGAAGAAGTGCGGTGCGTGTGGCGAGCATGGATCCGTGGGTGGATTGGGACTGGCTTTGCTACGTGTTGATGGGCAGAAACTGCGTCCTCTCATCCACGCGAAGCGCAGCAGGCCGACGTGTTACCTAATCAAACATTGACAGCCATCAACGCACGACGGAGCATTCGGGGGCCAATACAGCGGCACCTACATAGTTATTAGAGAGGCACCGAGTTGAATTCTGCCATTGAGGTAGAGCTATATAGGATGTGGCGACCAGATGAAATCCAGCCGAGGAACGGTAATAAGGTCAGAATCACTACGTAGTACACTTCAACAAGAGAAAGACCTAACCAGAGGGGACTTCGCGTTCAGGAGGTCTTTGGTACAGTCAACAAGCACCATGCAGAAGGGTGGAACCTAAACTCTTCGTCAAACTGTCCACCTCCAAGGAAGTTTGGGGCATTCCACTGAAGTTTTAGTCAACAGGAACTGAGTGCAACTTCACAACACAACTCTGGTAGTCTCAAGCAGCCTTTATAGGGGTCGCATATGAGGAAGTCTTTTCTAATCCTTTATTGAATATGTAATATTACGCACAGACCGAGTTCTCATAAACCTCCAGTCCTGCAACGACCGCCCAGGGACGCGCCTTCTGTACCTCCTCATGTCCAGCAGCGCTTCTTTTACGGCTTGTGCATACAGATGGCACATCTCCTCCGTCCCACTAGCGATTAAATCCGCCCCAGGAATCAATAGTTTTCTGGCGTCGCAGTTGTAATGGTAACGAAACCCTGTCCCATATCGGTTATCGAGATATGGTAGCAGATCGATAACTTTACCACAATGCACGGGTTGACTCTTACGTTCCACTTCCTCTATTGTACATAATGGACCGAGCAGCCGCGAGGCATTCCCACTAGGAGATGAAGCAAGCGAAGTAGTAGGAATCGGCATCTTCGTATTCCCAACGAGAAAGGAGAGGATCATAATCTCCCAGGTCTTCGATCATATCCCGTTTGAGCAGCCATCGATGAATGGGGTGTGCGAGCTCGTACACCTCGGTCCTCTTTAACGGTTCGAACACCGGGTCCAATTGGCAGTTTCATTGACCAAATGCGGGACCCTATAGGGGATGAGAATGCCAACCCTTGAGCTGTCATGTGTGATCAAATCTTTGAACCAGCTTCTCGGAAATTTCACGTCATCATGAACCTCGAGAATCAGTGGTACGATGGCCTTGTGCTGTTCCGGTGTTTTCCGTCAAAAATCTCGTGCATTATTTGTATCTGTGGGAGGACAATGCCCAGATTGCTGGTGTTGATAATGCGATCACATTGCGGACGAGGGTCAATCCAACCTCGCTCTTCATCAAAGTCGACGTCGTCGACGGCGAGAAATTTGTGCCAGAAGAGGTCCGGCAGAGCAGACTTGAATTCTGATGAAATGTCTGCATATGGCGCATTGCTGAAAGCACATACGTCCAGTTCTGCGAGCTCTGTAATGTCCGACGTGGCCAGTGAGGTTAAGGACATCAAGAGTCGACCGTTCACTTAACAACAGTGAAACCTTTAAACGAGGACAAAAAGTCTCCTTTTAGCCGTGCCATTTGTTGTCATGCGCTGTTTGACTAGTACCAACTTACGGCGATGCGCAATTTGGGAGACATTGGAAGTGGGTATCAATCATATCAATGACGGGTAATGCCGCTTTGAACGACCTCCTTGATAAACTCCACCACGGTGTGGACGCTATCAAGCACACAGCGCACAGCAGAGCAATGAATCTCGGAAGCGTTGCGTGGCGGGGCCCCAAGTACCCGACAACATTATGCATAGAAGGAGCACAGTTGTAGAGTCGTGTCATTAGTCTCTTAGGACCGGGGGCCATGGAGAAAACATATGTCGCTAGCAGGATGGAGACGTTCACCTCGAAAACGATCGTGTTGGTCCGGCAAGACTCGTCGGGAACACTGTGCCCGCCACTTACACAAATGTTAGAATGGATGAGCCCAAGGAGCATGCCTTTGTTTGCTTACGTTGATGAAGTCGAGCACATCCAGCTTTGAATCCACATACATTGAATCTACGTGCCAGTCATGCAAATCATATGCCATTGACTATTGACATAATTAGTGAAACTTGCAAGGAACTCATCCGCTGCATTGATCTCCAGTCCCTCGGTAAGTTTTTCCAACTCTTCATATACGGCGGTCATTGCATCTACCAATGTACAAGCCTCGGATTGATCACCAGCACATTGGCATTGGCCACTGCATTCCTTTTTTTCCCGAAATATTCTGATTTGCATCTGCAATACTTTCCTGGTTTTGCATTGCATACTTTCGAAATATGTCCGGTCCAGGCCCCTCTCGTAAATGACACAGCTGCTTCCATTTCACTGAATACTCGAAGTAGGTCACAGGTCACCCAAAAGTCGATCGACGCCATGCACGCTGCTGGTGTAAAACCGCGCCTGGTCCAAATGATTGAGATGAAGAACCTACACGGAACATCGCCAAACAGCCAAGGGAATGTATGGGATCATCGGGAAAGCAGACAAAGCTCCATATCCGTAAGGTCATTGACTACAAGCGGATCATATACCTTGACTCTGAGTAAGTTTTCATGGACGACGTTTTGCGGTGCTTCTGGAACCTGACTTTTGATCATATCCATATACTCTAGCACTATCATCTTGCGGAATGTGGACTCTCTCTTCTCCCTCCCCAAATACTCACTCTACTTGCCATCCATTATGATGGTCATTGAGCCACATCGGTACCTGTTTTCGAGACTCATGGAGGTCGCAGACAAGATGGAGGCCGGGGGTGCTGCCACATATGACATGGATCTTATCAATAATGCCTTTGGAAATGTATCTGGCATGCTCCTAGGCTCGGTCGAACTTCTCACACAGGATTTGGGGAACCCCACTGAGAAAACACACTGGTTCCCATGGTGGATTGTGGATCAAGTGGTCACCTTCACATACGCAATTCACTTTTCTTCTGGCCCCCTTGGTAACCTAAAACCTAGGGCGGCAAACAGGAAAGATATCAACTGGCCTCAAGGACAGCATCCCATGTATCAAAGTGCTTTTGAGATCTGGTGGGATGTCGCCGAGAAACTTTGCTCACCGAACCGAAGCTTGCGCGGCTGGGCACAGAATGAGTTCTAAGGGTCTGAAGGTAAGAGGCGGAGCAGTAGCGACCCAGTTGCGTTGTTTTCCCCCACAAATAAATTCAGGCGAGTTGACAAGAATATTTGGAGTAGATGTCTTTGCCAACAGCACGTCTTCAGATATAGTTGTCATGTGTTCTCTCTTTTGGTACATTACAAGTGGACCCTGCACATATTGTTCAACACTGCCTACTAGCTTGGGTCCGTACCGGTATTTGACGAGTCTCTTAATACACACCAGATTTGGCTTCCTGCTACTGAAGATACGATGACCTCCCATTTTCGCCATAACATTTTTGAACTGAACTCGAAGGTGTGTCCCGGCCTTCCAGACCCAACTCTCCTCTCGGGTGCATCTAGTGCATATACACAAGGAACAACGAACTTGCGTTAGTGCAGCCACATAATGTGCAAACAGACCCTAATTTAGATAAAAGAGTGCGGCGAACTAGAGAGACTGCTAAGGTTGTTACACACAGATGATATTTATTTTCCCAAGCATTATATCTTCACACAATCACAAAGTATGGTACACTCAATAACGGGCACTAATCCAAGTCTTTGCCTCCTTGACAAAAGACCGATGAACCAAGAAAATATCGACCGTGGGATGGGTGTCGGACCATGCCTTAAACTCCGATGGCCGCACTGCCGGTTCCCCCAAGAAGCTGTTGTACACTTTGCCGGTTTCCGTAGAATCTTTTGCCTTGGCTTCGTGAGTGAACCAAGACGTCCGAATTTCATAACCGTAGCCATCGAGTAGCGTTAGAATCCCTGTCGGATCATCACCCAAAAGGCGAGCTTGAAGTGAGGGTATGTACTCCATCATAATCATGGGCGGTCTGTTATCGGTTGCAAAAAGAGATTTTTCGCCACCCTTCAGCACTTCGCTTTCAAAGCCTTCGACATCCATTTTCATGACACCAAATTCGCCCGCACGCCGGTCGTCCTGTACAATCCCATCAAGAGTGTGAATGGAAACATCGGCGCGGACGCCGTGCTGGTCGGCTACTGGCTTCTTGCTGTCCTCGCCGCACTGAAGGATGCCATTTCCATGGTTTTCGTTATGCGAGATGATACGACACTCGTCGGGTTGTGCGCCAAGGCCCATTGCATAATAGTCAACATGACGGGCCAAGTCTCGGTTAGCACAGAGAGATCGCCGGATAAGGTACTAGAAACAGCCAAAGTAGAGGGGTCAGCGTTCAATACATTTTGCTCAAAACTTCAAGCCTGTACATTGGAATTACCTCATTCTGGGGCATCGGTTCAAAAACTGCCACGCGATGCCCGTGCGCAGCAGCCGTGACTGTGTACCACCCGACATTGCCTCCAATATCGAGGAACGTTGCTCGATCTTGTCCCCTCACGTCGTTCGCAAGCTTCAGAGCCCAAAGCACTTGTCTTGTTGCTGCGTGTTCCCACACGCCTGTGCGAATGATGATGGCCGATACGGCATCCATGCCCGTGTCATACAGTGTCAGCTTGTAGGATACCCCATCCAAATCGATGGTCTTTTCAACGGTCTTGTCGGGAAGCGGGGTCACCGCGGCGGTGCGGCAAAATGCGTTTTGCTCAATGGCTAGGAGCAGAAGAAGGTAAACCATTAATCGACTGTTTAACAATGTGAAGAAACAGCGTGGCTGCGCGATCCGCACTTACCTGCACGGGTGCGCCAAGCTATCTTATTTTCATACCAACTTTTAGGCATACCAAAGCTTGTTCTGGTAATCTCCGTCGGACGACCCCAGGGGACGGAAACGAACAAGAGGAAGGCCACGGCTGCCAGTGCGAACCACATGCGAGGTGAGCGAAAGTGGTTGCTCGAGAATGCCATAGTGAGTAGTGGGTAGTGGGTAAAGAAAAGAGAACCCAAGGTTTTCGGTTGTCAGAAATATTAACTTTTACTGACTGGTCGTTGGTGCTGTCTGGGCTGGGTAGAAGGATGGCCAGGAATCTTCAGTTTGTTAAAAGACGGGCAAACGCGACTCGCGTCGCGTTACATAATCTCCACTGGCCCAACCCCGACTCCAGCCCAGTCGCGTTAATCGCCCGTTGAACACTCAACTAGAGCGGACTTTCTAGTAACGCGAGTGTCCCCCCTGGGCCCCCTCGCCAATATATGCGACACAACTAATGATTACGCTAGCAAAATCCCCACACAGTCAGACATGGAGCACGAAAAATAGCAGGGGTGTTCACCCCCCGGCATTCTGGGACTGGACAAGGAAGGCGTAATTGCTAGAGGGTGAGCATTCCATAACGAACGTTTCCTTCCCTCCGAAGCTAGTCGTAAGGTAAGAATCAAATCATCTCGATATGGCATCTGCGACCCTTGAGCCATAGACTGCAACGTGGAGTGTGGCAATCAACCGTTGGGAGAGTTAATACCGTCCGTCAATATCATTCGGGAGGACTAACTAGCCTACGAGGGACCAGTCAATATGCCAATCATGTGTTCATCCAAAATGGTTTACCCTATTTGCGGTTGCATTTCGTTAAGGATGGTCAAGTTCCATGCAGGTGCAAGGGTTCAGCAATGTTTGATGTGTCTTTTATTCAGCTTTTATGCGGGAATAGATGGAGAGGGAAAGGGAGATTTGAGGGATTCGGTGGAGGAAGGAGTTGTCGTGGCCTTAGCATTTATAACCTGATTTATTCGGGGTGGTTTCCCCACTGCCAAATCTCCAATCTTCCACTCTCAAGCTCCCCACCCCAGCCGTATCACCATACATGCATCATAAAGCAATATATTTCTCCCAGCTCAAAATCATATACAATAAAGCACGTATAACCACAGAAAACACAAACCACATCAACCGAACCACCGAACCTAAATCTCTATTCTACAGCCGCCCTGGACACTGACACCGCCGATCAACTACT
>NW_015971556.1:0-69519 GCF_000182565.1 Spizellomyces punctatus DAOM BR117
CCCAATCCTCACCAAACGTGGCGCCTACAGTTTCGTCGCCGGCGATCTGCTCCACGACCCCGCCACGGGACATTCGCACTACTCCACCCTCCTTTCCCGGTACCAAATCACCCTCCCCTTCGAATTCACCCGCTCCCATCTCCCCGCCGTTCCCAACCCCTCGTACAAACAAGCCGTGGACAACCACATCCAGCTCTACCACCAAACCCAACAAAGACTCATCGAACAAAATCGACGGAACCAAGAGGCCCAATTGCAAGCCGTGCGGTGGAGAGCTCAGCAACACAGCACCAGCATGGCGTACCTCGTGGCGAGCACGAACGATAAACAGTGGTGGTGTCATCCGTGTAGCAAGGCGAATTACAATGACGAGAGATGCGCTTGTGGGAGAAGGAGGGATGGGTCGGGGTGGAATATGTATTGACGACTTCTGTTCCAAGAACTACCATGCTCCCGCAAAGTACAAGCAAGCAATGGTTGAAAACTAGCGATATTTTGTGCACCTATCGTAATTCCATCATGTGGGATTTGACTAGGGTTAGGCGTAGAAGAGAATGGCACCTATTAACAATATGTAGATAGAATACACTCGAATTCAAAACACCGGTAAAAAAAAGCCCCGGTTTCCTACCTGGCAAGTCTTCCAAAGCGAAAGGGAAAACATTGGTGACAAGCTTGACCAATTTCCGAACCTTATGGAAGCAGAAAACAACCGATGATTCAGTCGAAAACAAATATAGGTTAGGGTTAGGGTTAGGGTGGGGATTACAGGAAGTTTTGAACCTGAATAATAAAGACAAACACTAATCTCTGTCCCACATGGGTCTAGAGGTGGTAGAACACGCACAAGGAACCCACAAACCCTGGCAAAATCACGAGAACGCATTGCAGATACCTGGGACGGCTGAAACAGTCTGGCCGCGTCAAGCAGCCGTTCTTTTGTGGCTTTTTTGGATATCGACATGTTTCTGGTATTCCAGAGCCAATTTGGCTTTGTTATGATTCATCTAACATGCAAGCTAACACATATCTGTAACACGTGCAGGATAAATATGTCGACGGCTATCTCTTCCAGATCCGAGGATTAGCACTTGGGTCAGCAGCAAATGCCATAATGGCAGCCATCAACGTGTTGAAATTCCTTCTTGCCCAGTCGGACGAGCCATTCAGGAGGTGTCTGAGGGTAATGCGATTGACGAATCGACGGAATAAGGAGCAGACTCTTGCTGATAGGGAAAGGCACTCAGCCATCTAGGAGGACGGACCGATTATTTGTGGGTGCAGGTAACTTGGCGATTGACCATGGATTTCCATTATTTACGCGATTTCTGCAACTTGTTCTGACAGAAATGAAAATCTTTGCTTCCAGTTCTTGGAAGCAGTGCATTGTCAAAGAATCATCGTGGATGGATTGTGGGAAGGGAGAAGGGGGCAGGAAGGCAACGTCTTAGTTGCAAGAGAGGTGCAGAAATACCGCGGTCGCTTTTTATGCTGCAATTCTGCCTTCACACAGCAAAGAAGTGCGGCTACTTGCAGATCGAATATTGACGGAAAGCAAGTCCCGCACTTCCCTCCAGAATCATATAGCTGTCATTCATGGCCGGCACGTGATGGTCGTCAGTTCAGTTCAAGAACAGCCACCTGCGTTTTGTCCCTAGCTCTTGGTAACTGATTATCGCTCACAGTGACTACCAGAACAGATTTAGCAATGGGGCCCATGATTCAGTTGAACTGCCGGCTCCCACCTGCTTCCTCCATACGTTCTTATATGAAGCCTCCACCTTTGCATACAACGAAGCATTGATTTCTGCTGTTCCTTCAACAAAAATCTGGAGTTTTTCCAGTGCGGACTTTGGTGTTTCACAAACGTCTTCTCCAAAAATGAGCGAAGAACTGAACCCAATGATACTGCCAACTACAGGTACTTTGCAAGCGACTCCGGTATTCGAAACGTCAGTCTTCAGATGTACGGCAACTTTCATGTAGGCATCTACCGTTGAAAAGATTTAGTAATGTGCGCACTCTGGTGACGTCAGAGAAAACACTTACAACATTGTTTGCATAGCAGTTCGGCTTCTGCTTCAGCCGTTCCGTCCTTGCTCTGCCGTGCTTTACGATAGATTACGATCGGATCTTGTATGACTTTATTGCTGACTAGGTCATAATTGTAAGGGAGACCAGCGATGGGCCATTCTTTGTTCACCAGCTCACTAAAGGGAAGTCTCCGTTAAATGAGTCCTTGATTTGGAAATCAGCCATGTGCCAGTTACTCTCTACGTCTTATAGAAGTTGTGACATGCAGTGGATAGTAGGAGGCTATGTTCGTGCAGACACGAACATATGCAAGTGGTTCTTATATAGGACATTCAAGATCTCTGGTTACCTACCTCGAATATGGGCATCTCGAAAACAATCAAAGAAATTCAATCATTCCACCCTCCCGTGAACCCAGCCGTTGCCGTGGTACTCAAACGAGTTGATCGCACGCATATATGCCCCACCTACACGCCCGCCGTGTTCCGACACGTCACCACATCCCCAAAACGGACTTGCAGTAATAACAGTGCCGCTATGCTTGTTATGCTCCACCATGATCTCTTCCGTGAGATAGGCATTGCCGACTTTGAAACAGAGAAGACCTTCTTTGTACTGAACCGTGCTCACATCTTGGCAATCGATGCAGATCAACTGTTCCAGGTCATCCAAATTCAAAACATACTTGAGGCGTTCACCGCGAAATCGAATGCGAGTACGACTCCCGTCTGGATTCTCATGTTCCACCAAGTGATCGTACTTCAGGGTATCATACGTTTCACAGATCGGCTGAGGATTGTCTGTTGCGTATTCCGCGTTCGCTGCGGTAACACCTGCGAGAATGGAGAGCAGCAAAGCTATTAGCCATAGCCGCAAATGCGTTGGGCCAATGCACTGGACCGACGAAGCGGTGAACTCGATCGATGAAATCCGGATTCAGCACACCTCGGCTGTTTGAGACAGGCAATGCAGTATCCGTAGTGGGATCACATTTCTCATGACGGTCTTTCATAGCCTGCCGAATGTGCATGACATCATGCTCCATGTAATTCACAACACCAATCCGGCTCAACAATAGAAGAGTGCATGACCCTTCAAAGCACTATGCCATCGAGAAGCGTTCCTTCGTATTGTCTCCATTGAGAGTGGACTTGTCACGAAGGTATCCTGCGCGCAATACTAGCGGCAATAGACAGAGAGCATTGTCAAGCTGTAGCGGTACCTGGTAACAGCATGGCAATTCAGATATATGCGCACCATACCCATATTAGGTGCTCACGTAAGCCACTAGCAAGGGCCGACCATCCGAAAGACATTTGACAACTATGGCAAAGCCCCTCAACGTCATCTTTGAACTTGCGCCTTGCAATCTCAACAATGAAATGCCTCTCTGCATTTGATTCCCAGGATTTCCCAGAAACGCAAATCGCACAATGTAACCCTCATGGTAACTCATTATTGTGGCGGGCAGTGGCTTAGTCACCAGACCCCTAACCCTAACCGTAACCCTAACCCTAACCCTGTTAGCACAAATTCAGGGCTTCCAGAGCCATCTTGGTCTTGTCAATAAGTCAATAGCTCACTAAATTATTCAAGTTACTGTCCCATGACAATTTTGATGAAATCAATCAAGTAATTCCAACAAAGTGTGTATTCGCAGGCCGGACTTAGTGTCCGGAATTAGCTTTAAATAACAAATAACTTGTACTACTGCTAAGCATGATACACCAATCCATGCTTTTACAAATGCCCGAGCTATGCTACACTAAGAATGCAAGATACTAGAATGAACACGTGCATTTGTCCTCGACATTTAAGGTTTGCTGGTGATTGTCCGCTCAATGTGTGATTTTGCGCAGTGATTGCCATGCAACCTGTGAGGGACTCGTTGACTATTCACAATACTAACTAAGCCTTGGTAACCAACTGGGCTGATCCTACTGACAACACCAAATACGGTAAATTGACAGCACTGGCCTGCGTGGACCTCCCCAGTTACAAGCACGCAATCTCCATGTTGTTTTCTCCGATCGTTATTTCTTTTTTTTTTTTTTTTTGGGATTGAGAAAGGATCAGTATACCTCCTTCAGTTGATAGAGGGATAAAAGAGTGGATCTCTTCAGACAATCCCTTCATCAAACAACCTTCAATCCTCATAGTGAGCTCAACATGATCGTAAACCAGTCTAGCATTATTCTCGCTCTTGGCTTGACAGCCGCGGTTGCCACCCCTGTTCGCCGTCAACTCCCACCTTCCACCCGGGTTCAGATGCATTCCTCCTGCAGTGCTTCCCAAAAGCAAACTCTTAACAAGGCTCTCGACGACATGAACAAACTGACTATCCATGCCACCAAACGCATTCTGGACAAAACCTACGAGGACCCTGTGTGAGTTTTGTTTTTCGTTGGAATCATATATGCAGTTCTTGAATATCAGACACGTTGTTTTTAGATACCAGACTTACTTTGGTAATGGAGAATCTGCCACTGTTGTGGGCTATTACGGAATCCTGACTGCCGGGTGAGCACTTGTTCACCACTCTTCTCTCCTAAAGTATCATCTCTCCCTAACCCTGAATTCTGAATTCGTTGCACAGCAACCAGGAAGGTGTTCTTTTCCGACGTCGACAACAAATGCTCGCAACCCGGTTGGGCCGGTCACTGGCGCGGGGAAGTCGCTCCTTTGGAAACCGTCATCTGCCCCCTCTCTTTCAACACGACTGCCCGTAAACCTCTCTCCGCCCTCTGCCAGGACGGAGACCGCTTCTCGCAACACAAGACCAACTACTTCCTCTCCTCCGATTTGATGCATAGGCTTTTCCATGTACCCCTCATCAACCCCGAGGAACGCGTCGACCACTATGCCTCCAATTACACTGAGGTCACCGCTCTCGCTGCCGCCGACGGTGATAAGGCCGAACACAATCAGGATTCGTACATGTACTTTGCCTTGGATGCGTACGCCCGCGATGACGTCAATCCTCCTAATGGATGCGTTTGATATCGGATAGGGATTGTTGTAGTAGAGGCTTTGGATTCATGAGTTGTAGAAAACGGAGTCGGATATAGGGCAGAATATATTTTTTTGTACCGCTTTATAAACTTGTTATATGATGTGCAATAAGTGACTACGTCGAGATTCACAATTGCTTTTGATGCTGATATGGTGTCATCGAAACAATTCATTTAACCATTCCATTTTGGGTTGAATATATATTTTGTACCAATTGCTGGATTCTCACTGAGTTCTTTTCATTTCACCGTGTTGTGTGCATTTCAGCTCACAACTTGGGCAATATGACCTCTGCAGATACGTGCCTATGATACAGACATGAGTTACACCTCAATGGGGAGATTGATGCATAGGAAACTGAGACAGGTTTTTCTCGGACGACTTAGGCATTTACTCCGCTGTCCGTCCAAAGATTCTCATTGATTTTCTTTGGGGTCGGACTGCTTCCAGAACCTTGGCCGACATCTGATCATTGAGCCGTCTGGAAGAAGGTCATCTGGAATGGTACTTGGAAAGACGACCTGTTCATTCAAGATCGCGGTTCCATTTCGTTCGCCGCTGTGGTTGCGCTCCCGCTCAGATAAGTACTCTTGACTTGCTGTGACTTCCTTTGAAGAATGCAATTGACTCTCGTTAATAGGAGGTTTTGTTGGAACTGTATGAAAAGATTGGTTCCACGAGTACCCTATTGTACACGAGAAAGTTGCATATGCTCTCACACATCAGCTGGTCGAAGCACGAAGTCCCACTAGTAATCTAACAGGAAAAGGCGAACGACGGCGAACGACCGCAAGCGACGACGGTGAAACGACCTGCAATATTAGAGAAAAAACCACGGGGTAGATGCCGCCGGCCAAGGTGTCGTCGCTACTGTGCACATAGGACACCTTTACGACCGCAACACGACTACATGGCGGCAGTGAAAGAGCGAAATTGGATTACGAGGTAACCAAATATATGTGCCCTTCTGTGTTATGGGTGTAAGATACGGAGGTACGCGTCCATTGTCTTCCAACAGACGTAACTGAAGCAGCAGAAAGCAGGCCCATGAAAGTTCTTCCACTTCACAATGCATATGATCGATTTTACTGACCGCCAATCGCGGGGAATTGTTATAGAAATGGTATGTCACTACACACAAAAAGTGAGCACTTTACGACGCTTCCTCCTCATGCAACACACCATAACAATTCCCAGCCAGCACCGCCAAAATATCTACTGCTTTCACCCCGCCGTCATCTCCTTTCTCTTTCCCGTCCTCAAACCTATTATCTCCCAACGGTCCAATAATCCTCACACGCTCAACCCCACGTCCTGCGAGGTTGAGCGCGTTGGGTTGAGTTCAGTTATGCAATCCCCCCAAAATGTGGAGTGGTACCGATGGATACCAACAAAGATCTGAGTGGGAGTGCAGACAGTAACATGAGACTGTTTTCTGGTGAGACTATATCAAGAACATCGGAGGCCTTACCTCTAGCCGGCCGGGGAAATCTTTGGCCAAAGTTGTTGGAATGCTTGCGCAGATTTTAGAGAGGAGGGGGGTCTTGCATGGCGTTGATGTTACTGTGGTGGAAATGGATAATAATAGTGAGTTCATTATGAGGGTCATCCATGCAGGGAGAAGTGCCGTATTTCCTTCCAATGGCCTTTCCGATAGAATAGAGTCTGCCGTCGCTGAGATCAACTTCCCAGTACCCGATTTTGCTGCTTGAGGATCGTTACGTACGTCGGATAAATCTTGTGCTTTCCAGCCGGCGTTGAGGATTTTCATGCACTGTCTTAAGTCCAGCCTGTTTGTGGATCTCATTGCTTTTACATATTCCCACATCCCAGGAATTATGCGCCGTAATGTTGCCGTAACCGGTCCACCCATTTCAGGGAAACATCAAAGTGCTTTACTCGTTATGTAAGATCTGCTAACAAGCAATACATGAGAACAAAAGGTCAACGATATGTCGTCTTTGGGCTGCAAGCGAGTTGCATGAAGCTTACCCGATCAAACATTTCAAGACCATGTTTTACGAGATGTTCCGCTGTTAGCCCTCACCCTAACCCTAACCCTACGATCATCAAGACACGTTCTCCTGTCCTACAGCCCGCTGGGTCTGGAGAAGGCTTCATAAACGGCTCTCCCTCCGCTCCATAACCATTTTCACAACACAGTACTGGACCAGCTCGGACGAATGATTCAACTGCTCGCCAGGGCCATGTGTAAAAAACATTCTTTACCAGTTTCAACCCATTCAAGGAAAAGCAATCAATTTCCGTATTGTCTGGTAACTGCCGTTTTGGACCAAGTCGACTTCGAGGCCTTTGCACACCTTGCCAGTGGTGGAGGCGGTGTACTGGGGCCTGATAAATTGAACAGTCCCGGATTGTAGAATGTCATTCAAGTGCTGTTTCTTGATGAGGTGGTGACAAAAGTCGATGAACAGGAATGAGGTTGGCACATGGAGTCGCTTTGCTGATGAACTCATTTATTTCCCTGATCTCATCCATCCGCCCGTTGACTCCTGGCAAAATCGCCAAAGGAGCTACTCCCCTATCTTGCTGGATGAGAACATCAGAACGTGAGCAGAATATCTCTACAGCCGCATTTTAACCATCTTAAATGTGACGTACGTATCATGTTGCGATACGGATGCAATCAGATGAACAACTATGTAGGTTACGATATTGGCAGCAACCCTTGAAGAGATTCTCTCATCTTGAGTTCTCTAACTAGTCTAAACTAGAAGAAAAACCTCTATTTATACAAACTAGTGCAAAGCACACGTATGGTGATCTGAGGGTGGATCGCATTACCACACATCAGCATTGATATCCACCAAGCTTGTCAGCCACTCGATCCCGTACCCGGAAGAGTCTCGTTCGACGACCCAACCACTGCCGTCTTTTATCAACTACCAAATAGCGTCTCTTACGGCCACTGTGAGTAGCGGCAGCCCTCGCATACCGTTTAAGTTGTAGGAGGCGTTTCTACTCTTCGTCACTACAGAGGGAGACAGGATACTTGTTCACCTCAACATAAGAGTCAAGGCAAGGAGGTCATATGGGTTTCGGGAGTCACACCAAGAAAAGCGGGTTATGGGGAGTTTGCTTGTTTGGCATTTTGCTTTGGGAAAAAGGGGGAAACGACGGGAAGGTGTGGAGGGAGATTCAGAGTGCAGTCAGTGAAGGTGTAACGGGGAGGGTACTCACGGTGGCACGGGTCTATCCGTCACGTGCATTGTCGCAATTTAGCACCACACTGTACGGGTACAACAAACGAGTCCCTCCATAGTTATATGCGGTGTGCACACTTCAAACTTCTCGTTGCTCCGCTCGTTGTCCACTCCTCCATCTACCAACTTTACTGTTCCTTGAATCCTACTACCTGCTCAAAGAATGGTTACCATCGACCGCATCACTCTCGGATGCAATATCGCCACACTCACAGCAAAAGTCACCGCTGTGAATAAACGCATCGTCAGCGACGACTCACGAAAATCTAACAAGACGGAACCCACAAAAAAGCGAACGCTAATGGAAGTAGAAGTGACCGATCCAACGGGAAGGATTGTCTTAATATGTTCAGAGAGTGAGTGGCTTTGAATCACGCGCTGCGCTAGTATCTCACCTCATTGTCACTCACGAGGGTTTCTCAGGCTATACCTCTGTTGTAAAGTACGGACGTATGATTCATATAACTGGAAGAACTACATGTTACCGTGGGCGCTTGCAAATTCAAGGTCATATTTCACAGACCATCTTCCATACCTCGGCCGCATGAGGACTAATCTCGCTGTGATGTTGGTTTGCCTTTATAGTGGGTGACAAATGGGGATCGATCCACAAAGCCGCTGGTGGGGAAAGCTTTGGCTGCTTGGAGTTTTCTGCTGTCAACAACCTCTCTGAATGCGTAAGTTTTGTAATACCGTTCTTTACCTACTCTTTGAGACTATTTTCTGATCTTGTGTCCGGGTTTAAAGGTTCGTGAATATGGGGTGCTTCTCCTGAACCAAAAGAACACGGGCACGATTGAGTTCCTTCTTGTCCAAAACCATAAAACGCACGGCGAGCCTCTCTGGACCGTTCCGACGGAGATCCCCTTCCTTAGAGACACCGAGAAGGACGCAGGTGAGCATATACCAAATTTTTTTTTTACTTTGGGCGTGGCTTTTACGAAAACAAACATTTGACAATCACAACAGCGACCCGCGCTCTAATCAACGCGACCGCCGTCACCGAATACGCGTTCGCGCTTCTCCATCAAACTCCTCCCAGCCTCGTTTCTTCCTCTTCGGACAACACGAAGCGATACATTTACATGGGCCTTGTTAACCCACTCATAGCAGATTCCGGGGAACTCGGAGAAAACGTAGCGTGGTTCACAATGGACATGATAAAAAACGAACAAGTGAAGGTTGAGGAGTGGGTTATCAGTCTTTTGACCGAAGCTTTTGCAGCTAAGCAAGGCGGCGAGAAGGAAAACATTTCCGCTGTGGTACCCATCCCGCCGAAATCAGTTCCCATCTTAGCAGCACCTCCCAAGAAAAGACTACCCGTGACGGTCTTATCAGGATTCCTTGGAGGTATGGTAACCATCGCCCGGAGATAATACAGCAATCGGAATACCTTATTCGATTTCAACCAAATTAGCCGGAAAGACCACACTACTGAACTCAATCCTAAACAAAACCCACAATCTCCGTGTTTGTGTCATTGTCAACGACATGGGTGAGATCAATATTGACTCAAAACTCATCGAGAGAGGTAAATCCTGATGCACGCGTTTCGGTAACGAATACATCCACCGGACCATTCATACTTCTTCGGTATAACACAGAAGGTTTCACCAATACTGATGAAAAGTTGGTTGAGTTAACAAACGGATGCATATGGTAAGCGAGTAGAATGATACGAAATGAAGATCCGTGTGATACCCACTCCTTACCGTGTACCATTAGCTGTACTCTACGAGAAGACTTGCTCGAACAAGTATCCCATCTGGCCTCGCTGAATAAGTTCGACTACCTCCTCATTGAATCTTCCGGTAGGTACCCCTCCGCATATCATTGCGTAGTGGCAGAGACTTACAGAACATTGTTATTCATTGATCTGATCTTTTCCTTATATAGGTATCAGCGAACCCCTCCCCGTTGCGGAGACATTTGAATTTGAAACAGACATTCCCGGTTACAAATCCTTGATGGATGTGGCCAGGCTGGACACGATGGTTACTTTGGTCGACTCGGTATGGCCTGATGCGCTTATTGAATTGGCGCTGCTGTTGACATTCTCCTCAAACCAAGGTAAACTTTCTGAATGACTTTTGGACATCGGATACGTTGCGAAAACGCCGCTTGAACAGCACATCCACTGATACACGAACGATTGTGGAGTTGCTCCGAGACCAGGTCGAGTTTGCAAATGGTAAGGAATAGGGGGCAGCGGAAAATGGCGCGAGCGTTTTGCAAACCTGAAGAGTCACACCACACTTTTCTTACAACATCATCATAGTTCTTATTCTTACCAAAACAGATCTTGTTTCCGATGAGTATTTGAATAAACTCAAAGCTATCGTAAACAGTTTAAACCCTGCAGCGAAGATTCTGTTCTCGTCTCACGGAAACGTAGACCCGCAAGAGATCTTGAATACTGGACTCTTTTCCCTCGAGAAAGTCAGGAACAACAAAAATTGGCTGCTCGAACCGCGGTGAGTAACTTCACCTCATAGCGACGATAACTGAAAGTGAGCGTAACCGCATGCAATCAATTCACAGGGGATCGCACATCCCCGAAACAATCGAATACAACATTACTCATACAGTCTTCACATCCCAAACTCCCTTACACCCCACTCGTTTATGGAACCTCGTGCATCGTTCCGACACCATGTCATCAGTCATTCGATCGAAAGGATTCGTTCATTTGGCTACTCAACCCAGGTATCCCGTTACGTGGTCTCACACCGGAAATATAACGACCTTTCGTCTCGGTGGTGTGCCATGGGAAACGGAAGAGGATCGATCCCAGTGCTTGGTTTTTATTGGGATTGGGCTGGAGGTGGAAAAGGTAACGTGCAGCGGATAGACTTCCTTTAACCCATGCTGCTGTTGGTGTGATTGGGCGATATACACTGACGATTGTGATTTTCTTCATTTCTGATCATTTTGTGCCTGCTGCAGATTCACAAAGAGCTCGGCAAGTGTTTGTTACGCCGTAAGGAGTTGGCGATGGGCGAAAGATTTTGGTTGAGGGAATTTTATGATCCATTTAGGGAGGTTTTACACAAGTGATGGTAACAGTAACCCGAGCGCTTTCTTGTTTGTTTGTATGTTAGCCCTTTATAGTACATCTCAGCTATCCACCACCATTGTAGGAAGGATGATAAAATCGCATTTGATAAACGCTATGTATTTGGAGGTTCTCTAGGATATACGGCTACTCGCACAGTAACTTTGACAATAGATTATTGAATATGGAGTTGATTTCATTTTGCCATGTCAGGATTAGTGTTGGACATTGTCCGACATGTCTCATTGGGTTTTCAGAAGGTCTCTTGACAAGTTACCGTGCGGGGTGTAAAATTCCGAGCTCTATGTTCGCTAAGCCGCGTCATTTCAAACGATTGCGCCATAGCTAAGCCACAAGTCAAGTACCTCCCCAGTTACAGACCCCGAGGGCTACTCAACTTCGTTTCCATCCAGTTATTTCCTTTGCTGATCTGTCCCGTATCAACCACACACAAAGGCATATATCAAATCTCTTTCCACCATGCAAGAACTACTGGTCATTGGCGCTGGTCCACACGCTCTCGCTCTCCTCGCCACTCTCCTAGAATCTACACCAGACAAGTACCTCGAACACCCGGAGAACGGTCTCCTCTTCTACCGCACGCGTCCAGATGCTGGAGACTCTGCTCGTACATCCCACCTTCTCCTCGCAAGAGATACTCACTATGATTCCTCGAGACGACCAAGGAAGACGGACAGAGACGCCGTGGCTCGAGTTTTGAATGGACTTGGCGCCCGTGGTGCCAGATGTTCTGTTCACAAAAAGGATCGAGGAATGATTGATGCTCATGTTGATGAAAGAGTTAGAGGACCAGGCTCTTTAAAGACAGGGCTAACAGGTTCTGGTGCTGGTGCGGGGATCTGTCCGCCGGTTGAATGGATCAAGGAACACACTCTGGTCCTCGACAAGCTCGGTGGAACAGGGTATGCTGGTGGGAAAGAATGCCGCAAACTAGGAACGTGGATGTCGCTGTGGAGAAAGCAGATGGAGTTTTTGGTAAGTTAACACACAACGTCAAGTGTTCTCTTGCATAGTGCGAGCTGGAATCCCTGAACTTGATCCTTTCTTCAGCGGGTGCCGCATCTTCGCAGTCCCATCTCACACCACCCCGACCCTATCGACCGCTCGATTCTATGGCAGTACGCCATGGCAAAGCGACGCACATCAGATGCGGACTTGGTTCCATTGCATATTCTCCGTGATCGCTCTTATACCGGACCGTTCATCTTACCCTCTACTGAACTATTCTGGAGTTTCTGCGCGGACTCACTTGTTAATGGTTTTGGAATAAGAGACCTGGTGCAAAGCGGGGAAGCTGTTGATATTGTCCCGGTTCCATGTGGATGTTCTGTGGACGATAATCAGGACCTTAGTAACGAACAAAACGCACAAAGTAAATTCTGCGATCATTTTCGAGTGGAATTTAAGGACGGACGATTGGTGAACGCGCGGAATGTGGTGGTGGCAGTGGGGTCCAGTTCCTGCGAACGGAATATACCTGCATGGGTAAAGACGTTGCCTCCGGGATATCCCAAGCATTGCCTTTGCCATTGTTTCGACATCGCGTTGGATGATGCCACGTACCTAAAGTCCTTTAGTTCAGCAAAGAAAGGGCCGCTCCGGCACAAGTCTGTAGTAATTATTGGAGGAGGAATCACCAGGTAAGACATTGGAGGAGGGCCGCTGACTTTTTCGCTGCTTGACAGCTCGCTAATCGACCTCACGCCCATGTTCGTTGCAAACAAAAATAGCATTCACGTCTCCCGAACTGCTTTAGACCTCGGTTGCAACTCCGTTGTGCTCCTCTCCCGTTCCAAGCTCCGCATCCAACCTTTCGACGTCGACGTTCGGTGGGTTGGCCCGCATCGATCCACCAATATAGCACAATTCTGGTCGGACAATGAGTACCAAAGCCGGGCACACCGCCTTCGTTTGGCCAGATTTCCTCCGAAGGCGGATGAGGCCTACTCTGGGAGTGGCGCAACGATAACGCATGAAGCAATGGAGCTAGTAAGAGATGACTTGGCTAGCGGCAAGATGAGTGTAACGCAAGAAGTTGAAGTCATTAGTGCAAAGTGGTATGAGGAGGTTCCGCAACATGGAAAATGGGAATTGCTTTTGAGCAATGGATCGACGATTGCTTGCAATATTATCTGGCAAGTAGTGGTGCTCATTTACTGTGGAATTGCTAAACACTAACAAGAGCTCATCCACCATATGTTTGCAGGCTCGCAACCGGCACACGCAACACCGTTTCTACTAATACCCTCCTACACACCGTCGCCAAACACTACCCCATTCCCATACAAAACGGTCTACCCTCCCTTCGCGAAGATTTATCCTGGTCCCGCAACTGTCCTGGTTTATTTGTCATGGGATCTTTGGCGGCTCTTCAAGTCGGACGGGGTGCACCGAATTTGATGGGAGGTCGGGCTGCCGCAGGAAGGATCAGTAGAAGTTTGATAGAAAGACTGAGGAAGGCTTATAGAGCTGGGCAGTAGCATTTGGAAAAAGTGTCTAAGGCAGCTATGCCATACGTAATTGTATTCGTTTAAAAATAGAGAGTGAAGTTTCGAGTGATTCCGGTGTCGTCGTCCAGAAAGAAACCCGAAACCTTTGAAAATGGGGTTCTTCGGTTTACATCGCATGGTTTCTTAGATATTTTGATGATACAAGATGATCAGTTCATGGTCCAACCCCTGCCCTAACCCTCTTCTGGGATCTCCATGGGCGCTTCCGCTGGGGGTTCTTCAGTAGGAGGAGGAAAGCCTTTTTTATGAGCATATCTAACCCTCTGAAGGTACATTCTGGTTCTGATCTGGTCTTCAGTATAGCTTCTTTTACGGGCAAGAAATGGAGTTCTTTTCTTGGTGCCCATGGCGGCCGGTCTGAACTTCAGAATGTCGATACTTAATGCTGCGCACCAATCCCCAAAAGTAGCCCTCCCATGTACCTAGCAAACACGTAGAACAGAGCATTTGTGGAATCAGTGGGGATTTTCAACTCCCATAAAATTCTGCAAACAAAATGAAAACGTGCGCTCGTGCCTCATGTAAAAGGGCATTTTAAATCCTGCACAACCTAAACCAAGAGTCCGACAGTGGTCTTGATAGTGATGAGTCCGCAACATCACGCGGTCATGCAACTTCACTTTAGCATCACAGATCATCTGCGGAGCCACATGGTGCGCAATCAGGATTGCCAATGCAAAGGACCTAAAACGAGAATCAGTCAAGTTAGAAGTGCTTGATCAAATCGATTGAGACGTGGTCCAACCCCTGCCCTAACCCTTTATCCATTTAGGCTTGTAACAATAGGCATTATATAGCCTAAATATTTACTCATTGTGTGAGGGTGAAAATAATGACATATGCCATACAGGTTTAAATTGCGTGCTTCCTGCCCATCCTCCCACAGCGGTTAGATCTAGCTGATCAGCTTCATCCGCGTCTCTGATTATATGAGATACCAAAATGGGGAGTATCGATTCTTTTGATTCGCTATTTTGTATCTGTTGGTATGCAAGCATTGAACCTGCTTTAACACCAGCGCCACTAAGCTTCGGCTATGCTTAAAAGATGAATACATCGCTACAGGTGGTGAATGTGGTCATGTGCTCCAGCGCCTTCTTCGCTTGATTTTGTGAAGTTTCAAGCGGCATGGATGGTCCTCCATCGCTACCCAAATTCTAAGTACTTGCAGATACAGAACCCTTGTGGCACCAGATTGCCGCTATAGCATAATAAACAGCACCGTAAATCCTACCCTCACCCTTAATCTGTAGACATGCCCGTTCTGCCATAATTACACCGGGAAAGATTTGCGAGGTTTCCGAGGCCCTCTAGCAAGAGTGTCGTGCTAATTTGTAGTGGTATAGTGTTTTTACAAACATTTTTATTCATAGTACACCCACCGGCGTCGGCGACCTACACTGGCTCTCGTTCAGGTTGTTCTTTCGATGCGATTCGGGGTTTTGATCTCTGATGCCACCACGGTAAATCTTATCTTGCCTTGAGCACATGATGCGGGTTGAGCTTAAATCAGCAGATGAGCAGCAAGATAGTCCTTTGAAGTGAGCCAGCGAAAGGGATGTTTGAGGGTTGCACGTCGCGTGGGTGGTCTTATCACTGCGCTGTTTTGATCATCCCTAGAGATACCCCTGCAAATCCACAACCTGCGACGAAATCATCGGGCGCAGTAGGACCCAGGTTGTTAACTCCAACCTTTAGGCTCATCGGCATTTTGTTTCCTAAAATTTTGCAACACACCGACAAACGACTTGAGAGACTTACAATTACATCCGTCCTATTTTTGAAAGTGTAGATGGCAATATATACGTATATGCCAGCTTACCCATCATGTATAACAAGTTCCATGACGCAAGAGACTTGACCGCATACCTGCGCACATATGTGGTCTCGGCATGTTATTGGTCGGATGTGGTTTGCACGGTTCCAGGCGTTTGTTGCCGTTACTTCTAAGGCACATGCGTTTGCTGTAGCTACTGTCGAGGACCATAGGTCAAAATCCTTCGCATGTAAAATTCGTTATCTTTTGCCCTGATACAAATAAGAGGTTTTTGATTCATCCATCGAGTCCATCTCACATCGATAGGGACCCTAGGACATTCAGCTGAAAACTGAGCTTAAAAATCGAGAAAAAAAAATGCCGACCGGCGCGGCGAAGGAATAAGACACTCAAGTATCAATAATGTATAGCACATGTATATTGTCAGGACCAGACATTGTCAGGGGCGAAGGCAGCCAACCATAATATATACAAGATAAAAAACGAAATCCTATGGCCACCGTAGGAGCTGACTACAGTAGAATCCGACAGATGGTATCTATAAAGCGGCGCACCAGCGCCAAGTGTTTTCCCCACCCCAAAAAAAAGTACCCAATGAAGCGACTTTACGCTTCTCGAGCGAGCTCCTGCATAGCTGTCTCTGCATAATGAGTCTCGGCTCTTGCATTCCAACGCTTGGACCGTCGCGGCCCATGTTTCTTTGACCGCCTCCTTGATATGCTGCATTCCTCTTCTACGCTGCACTCCACATCGGCCTCTGCCCCGTCATTCTTTCCGCGCCAATACATGCTTAATGACCACCGCGGTCGTTTCAACTGTTGCGAAGCGCCCATGTCGCTATGTATCCGTATGCGTGTTTCGGTTTTCGTTTCAGGGTCCATGTTGCATGGGTCGACGAGGCCCTTGACACCAACACCGTCGTAGGTAGTAGGGTATCGTGAAAGTTGCGGGCCTGGGCAGTTGAAGCACGGTTCCTCCTTCTCAGGAGAGGCTGTCAAGTATCCGGTGCCGTTGCACGCGGGACAAATGTCAGCAAGGTCGTCGGCAGACCAAGCAGCAGGTAAAAGGTAGAGCGTTTCAGTGGATTTGTTGAGAGTTGTCTGAGTTGCCGTCATGCTCAAATTCGAAAGTTACTTGTTCAAAGGGCGATTGCAAGATAAAAAGGTGTTGTTGTCTGAGGTAAGAAGCGGGGGGGGACGACAGTGTGGCTTGCCTTTTATAGTCCCCACCGACAACCAAATCGCAGGGACGCTTGATAACGTTGACTCATTTCCGATCATTCTATTTTTAAAGTTGTGGTCACACAAAACAGTTAGAATGTCCTTATGACCACAACGATAATGAACTGCTGCTCAACGGGTCGCCTTCTGATTGGTGGAAATGCCGGGCGCATACGGCATCAGCAACAGCGTGTCAGAGATTACACAGCACACGTTTTGAGTTTTTTGATTATCAAATTCTTGGCTTGTCAGAGTTGCTTCCGGTTGGAAACGGGAGGTGAGCTTATTTACGAGATTTTATTGCCGAGCATTGGGCCCCGCGTTATGAACAGAATGTGCCAAGAATACGGAGCTTTTCTTGACTTTGTTGCAACGGGAGAGTTTAGATGCTCGGACTTTGGATGAATGCGGAACACATTTATGGGTAAGAACGTCATGAGTAATGGTTTTTTCATTTTTGCAAAAGACATCCCTTTTTTCGGACCCCAAACGGGATAATAGTTCTTCATGCCAAAAATACTCGTAACTTATAAACAGATGCACATATGGTGGTAACAGTTCACTCAGTCTGTCCAACGCGTGCTATGCTGAGAGAAACACAGGAATTCCGGGAACGGGGGAGCTGATATGTCGCGCAATCCCGCTCCCCTCTTGGCATTTTGACACTTTTTGAATTTTGCATATTAAATTACGTTATGTTGCGATAAGTTTTGCCCAATATTACAATCCAATACATTACAGGTATATGTGCAGTAAGGTGCTTCCATCTGAGACTTCAACTTGATATTAAAGTGGAACTGTTTGTTAATGTCGAATGCGCTGAAACAATAATCAATGGTTAGTTACATTTGTTGATCCAGTTCCAAAGCTGTTCGCGCATTGATGAGTAACACTGTGTCAACCTATTTCGGTTGATATTGATCATGAGGTTTTAGGTGAACATTAGCCAATTGCAACTAGCACACCCTCACCGATGCATTTGTAACTGGTGGGCGGATCGTACGTTATGCAGGATGGGAGTTCTAGGCTTTTGATCCGCTTGCTGTGCAGTCCCTGACAGTGAAACCGCCACATTCTACCAGCGGCAAGCCTCTCATTGGGTAACTTGCCAGCAGTTTGCGTTAAATATCGGACCGAAACGTATCGCAAAAGGTTAATCGGTATTCAGCAGCGGAAGTTTTCATGCAGCATCCTAGATAGAGATTGAAACTGCTTCGCGATCACAGGTACTACCTTTACCTCCTCGGAGACAAGTAACAAAAAGCATTAACATGCGTTGAGTTTTTATCGTTAAGTAAGAGTTACATTAACTATTCCCAATTCGCCAATGGTATTAGGAAATTGCTCATCGCTGCTTCCCCACCATTCTATGATGGGAACCTGCAATTTTATTGCGGTTCGCCTAAAGAACCGGTGTTTATCAGCAGCAACCCTTGACGCTTCGTCCATCGCCAAAATATATACTCTGGATCTTGAGATATGAGCCAGATGAAGCTGGCGTTTTGCTATTGCAATGGGCACGCACCACTGAACGTATATCAATTCCCACAGGATTGACAGCCAGAATGATACTGCTTCGCCAATGTTGCAGTGTCCCTTCGCTGATCTCTTCAAGCATGTTGACACAATTTGCAATTTCCGCCGTGCATCATCTGATATCCTTGGCTACTTGCGCCCATGAGACTACCTTAAACATAAGAAGAGAATGCTGCAAACGTTTAACATCGAAACTGCTGTCGGTCCGAATTTTTCAGTATTGGAGTTCACGATACCAGAGAATACCTCCCAAGTCTCCATAAGGGGTGAATTCGTTGAATAGGATACTCTCAGCGTCGTGAGTTTGATGTAGTGCGTAGTTCCAGCTGCTCAGTGGAGGGGGGCTCAAACATTGATCGCTTGCTTGTAGACCTGGTTTTGGTTACAAGCTGCCCTGCAACATATAGCAGGGTCCTTGTGTGCCGCAGAGTCTCGCGATGCAAGTGTCGAGCTCAGCTCCAGGATCCGTGTGAGAATGTGGTTCCCAAACATGGCAATTTGGAACGAGAGTTTGGACTGGTGAAATTGTTTCTCAAGAATTTAAATTATCACCTCAGTTCCGTCCTATGAACGTGGTGATAGGTTTCCAGATATGTGTACGACTAACATGAAGCTGTCACGGTTCTCGTCAGGGATGTGCTCCACGGTCAGCTCCGTAGGTTCCAAACTCTAATTAGACGTCACATGAAATCTAGTACCTACCGAGGGGACACTTGTTGTCGTGAAGCCATACGCTCATAGATGGTGGACGCAGCGCAATATGGAGTTGCAGCCTTAGCTACGGTTCCTGTGCGCGAGGGTTTATAAATATCATGTAAGCTACCCCACTGTGTACTCTGCTTTTGTCGACCTCTTTGAGATCCAGAGTTAGCATCAAATTGCCACTAGAATATCTTCGTCGACTTCATGTACTCCCTCCTTTGATGGGAAAGGCTGGGTCAGGAATAGTGTGAGCTATCGTTCTGCAGATGGCTGTACATACTTGAATCGCAAACAGATGGAAGCATTGTTATTAGGAAGAAGGATATCCGTCTTACTGCTCTCACCACTTCAACAAGCAGTCCAATCAATCAATCACAATCGATCTTGCGTTACAGCATCAGCTTTCCATCATTGAAGCAACTACGTTCTCCATGACGCTTTTCGTTGCGCCTTCTTCACTCTTACTCCGTGCATGATGTCTTTATCGGTTTACCTTCCGAGAGACGTCTCATGCTAACATTATCCTTATCTCATCTACAGGGGCCAACTGTCAATGCTACTTGCATCGCAACTGATTGTCACATTATCCGCAGTTCGCGACAAAGGCTAGATGACACGCTCCCTGGAAAAAAGACACTCCCCCAGAGAAAACAATTTATCATTGTACATCGCCGTTTGCCTTGGAGTGTAATCCCATCCGTCAGTAAATTGGAGGACCCTCACGCTGAGGGTAAATCAGTCGTAGAAATAATAATTATTTAAAGGATTCGTTAAAAGACTTCGGAAGTTGTTTCAGAGATTCGTCATGTGTATCATGGCGTGCACGTCGAACATCAAAATTCTATAGCTGCAGACGAACGACTATCGTTTTCCTGTATCTTTTCGTCATGCAATGATTGTTGATCCAATGGCGATGCTTCCAAGAAGTCAGCAACAGCCACACATGACGAACTTGAATCCCCCACATGTTTGTCGCCCGAATTATGCCCGATTCAGGCTTGTCAATCATGTCTTCGTCCACCCTACAACCTTTATGCTTAAGGTTGCCTCAACCTAAACAGCGAGCGAATGAGGCAAAGCTGGCAGATAGGGTCCTGCCAGACATGCAACAGAAGGGAAATAATATTTGCATCCATTAGTCCGACACTACATACTCAAGATACTACATCTGGCGCTAGCTCTCTTTGTCGGTCAGATACGACGACGGTACTGTCTTCACCTGTTGCCAATGGGTTCATTTAAGAGGAGGGGTCGGGAGACAGTTGACGCAAACTAAACCCTAACTGATCAACTGCTGCTTTCAAATCCCATGAATAACGCGCGCGTCCTGACGCGCTTGGCCACGGGCAATCCATACACGATCCTTTCATCGGTTTTTATCCATCCTTCTGTGCTTGAACAGCTCTGCGAATTGCACGATGATTTGTCGTAGCAATATGTTACCCTTCCGGATGTGGAAGGTTTCTTTCTTCCTTCTCGTGCTTTATTGTTTCCATGTCTCGGCTATGTTTGGTACGCCTTACCTGTAATTGAACTGATCTTCATCTTCATCTGAAACGTATCCTTCAGCTTCCCGACGGGTGTCCCCCGATGCAAGCATTCCTGATGTCTTCTTTTGTACGTATCTGTGTATTTCTTGTTCTTTCATCAAATGAGCAAGCAACGTCTACGTTTGACTCACACTGCCGACCCTTCAGATAATTATACCGTTCCCATTCCTGGCCTCTCCAAGACGGTTACCGATGTAACATGCTTACTTACCATACCAAAGCTGAGCTACAAACTGACAAGACTTGGAAAAGCATACACGGACTCAAAATTGGGTCGTGCGGTGGTGTGCACAATGATGGATGCTCAAGAAACGTGGGTGATGATAGTCGCCGGGGTTGCTTGTAGGAGTAATTTGCTGACTGGATGTGGTAAGGTCGCTTACACTTGCAGGGTTGGATGTGAAGTCTCCAACTGGAGCACCCCTGTTGAGTAAGCCAGTTGATGTCTGGTACGGCTCTCCTGTTCGAGGTAAGGCCACAGAACAATAATCTACGGCCTCCCATATTCCGACGCTCATCGCAAGTACTTTGTCACTTTAAGCGACACGAATATGCAACGGATATGGGCTGCAAGCCATGCAAGGTGGAATTGACGGTATAGATTGTCTTTTGCTTTGAAGAAATATTTTTCAAGAATGCCGTGACGAAAGTCTTGATAGATTTCTCCGATATATCGATGACCGCGCCTGGCGCTGATAGCACAAAATTCTGTAAGGATACCGCAAATGCGCGCAAAACCTATGGCGCGGAAGGATGGACAGCCATCAATCGATATTTCAAGAGTAGCGATACAGCCGTTTCGTCCAAGACCCAGGCGAGATTTCTCGACTGTTACGGTTTATGTGGATCTTCCCCTTATGGTATGTACATTATTTTACTTGCTAGATACTCCGCACATATACGCGTATTTTGATTGTCCATTCTCTAACCTTAATGACAGTGAAGAGATATCGCAACAAGCGATGCCAGCGTTTGGCCCTAAACTTTCCAATTCCGTTTATTGCAAATGAAGTCCCCATAAACCTTTACTCCGGATCGGTCGCCCCATTATCGTCAACAATGGACAGTACCACCGCACCATGGTCGATTCAACAAGCTTGTGGGATGGACGCAAGGACGGGAAGGTTGACGGCGAATTGTTTGAATGTACAACAACCCTATTCGGTTCTTTCTCCTTTCTTTCAAAGGACAACGACCGTAGGAACAGATATTGTGTTAAACTTGTTTGATTCCGGCGACAATCCAGCCACAATATTTGACGATTTGGCCGGATTCTACGCTATGAGCGCAACTGGTGGGGCCCTTGTTTCAATGCGATTGCTATCGTTGGCGAATATCTCAATCGGCACTGCCAGGTACTGTTAATCTTTATGTCGACAATACCATCAACCGCATTACCCCTGGAACCGCCTTTGCGACATCCCTTGACGCCATTTTTCTATATAATAAACAAATCACAAATGTTAACGTCATAATGCAATCGTCGGGTAATACTTCAATCG
Organism: Spizellomyces punctatus DAOM BR117; assembly: GCF_000182565.1. Lineage (NCBI taxonomy): Eukaryota > Fungi > Chytridiomycota > Chytridiomycetes > Spizellomycetales > Spizellomycetaceae > Spizellomyces > Spizellomyces punctatus. Next base: position 22,144 of record NW_015971556.1, read on the forward strand.
ATACGACTCGTTGTGATGCGTTCAACAGCATGTTGGAAACGTACTTGCCCGTCGCGAGTTTGAAGAGCTGCGGAACCGGAAGGTCAAGTTTGCCTGCTTGGAGTTGTAAGGTTGTCGATACTTCGACGGGACAAATGATAACGGCATCGATGTTTAAGCCAGCAAGGCTGGTGACTACAAATGTAGTGGGTAGCGGGAACCTTTACGAAATTGGTAGGCCCTAAGTCATTCATGAACAAATCATCGATGCACCCCTCATATCCTATATTAGTGGACTACAGAAACATAACTGTAACAATCGGCTCTCGTACATCCACACAATATGCAAATCCATCCTCAGGCTACGAGTATCGCTTTACTGAGCCGTGCGCTCCCGGGGAAAGCTTGATTGTCAACATACCCTACCCGGCCCTCTTACTCCAAAATGCAAGCACGTCTCTTGCGCGCACCGCAATCAAGCCGTCATCCCAACCTCCTACTTTGACCGTACTTCCGAGCATCACATATAAAGAACTCGTCAGCGACAGTGCGAAAGATGCTGGGGTATTGGTGGGCACAGTTGAAACCACCGACCAAGGCATGTTGATAGCATTTGAATTGAATGACCGAGGGTTTATCGGCGAGACCAGTGTGAAATTACAACTGCCCTACAGTGTTGTTTATGGTACGTAATATCACTTGTTTACGCATTTCAGTGCATATCTCACTGGAACTTCAGGGACGGGACCCAAAACGGTGAATGCATCGACTACCACCGAATTCACACTGACCTGCGGAGTGCTACCAAAACATAATATCCAGGATATTTCTGAGAAAGCAGATTCTCTACGCACCACCTTTCATGAAATTCGAAATCGTAGCGACACATTAAAATCTGTGGAATTTGATGGTAATATCGCTACATTTCGTGCTCACTTGATCCCTACGACTACCCTTTCTAACTTGAAACTCCAGTAACTACACACAGAGTTCAAGGTCTAAGTGCCTCCCCAGCTCCCACGAAGCTCGGAACAATGCAATTCCTGGCTGCATCATCTTTGTTCACTATCTTTCAAGACCTCCCACCAAATTCTCTAACCCTGCCATCAAGCGCTCTGGAACAAAATTCCATCCGTCGCCACACCCTCGTCTATCCATCTGAATTGACCTCTGCGGTCAATCTTCAAGTCACTTCACTGGACAGCTTGATCTCCGGACTCGGACTATTGCAGAGAGTTGGAGATTTAAGAACCAAGGGTATCGAGAGCCAATTTCGATGGTTTGCCGAACAGATGGGAAGCAAAATCGACAAGCAAAGTGTGTCGAGCATTGAATTACCGGCTGTATGGACTGTGAAGATGGATGTTGGAATGGTTGGTATCCTCGTATATCATCTGAACAAGAAGTAAAGCTTGCTGATTGGTGGTCATATTTCAGCTTGCTATTATCTCTCTTCAATGGTCCCTAACGACTGGCATCACAACAGATGTACATCCTACCGAGTTCATGCTTCTTGTGGGCTTGATCGAATGGATCCGTCTTGTGTATGGTTGTCCGGTCATCGTCGTTGGTGATTTCCAGGACGAATTTCGTTGGGTAGGTATACCAAAAGCCGTTTGAAATAACATTTTTACTACGCATATTAAGACTGTTCATGTTGAGAACAGCTCGCTTCACCAACTGGTTTCAAAGGTCCCGGAACTGCTTTTGGAACATCATGGTTAAAGAATCTGTTTCAATACGCTGTTAATGGCGTAGAGTTGGATTTGAATGTTGTTGGGTAAGTTGGCCTGCCTAGGAAAACACTGTTCAGCCGCTGGAATTGCCTATACACATCACTCGTCTAGGAACCTTTGGCCATTACGTACGACATACACTGCACAAATGATTCGCAGCAGAACTGCCACAAGACCGGCATCCGGAAATTGGTTTGATCATGTCTGGTAAGATATCTGGATTGTGCATACATTCAAGCACACAGCCTGTTCATTCAGAGAATATCTTTGCTCTCAGGCTCCCCTTTTCTCCGATAGCGAGCAAAGTAAAGCCACAAGTTGTCAATCGACTGAACGTAAACATGGTTGTAAACGGGAGCATGGTCGACGCAGCAGCGAGGGCCTTAGGGAACTGTTCTATTGGCCCAGAGGCTTCTTCCAGGTTCGTTGACTTGTATTGACTTTCCCTGAAAGATGTAGTTGAGTCCATTAACCGTAGCTGTTTAATAGCCGAGAATTCTCCAACCACATGCCTATAGTTTACGACATAGCGTGGAACACTGGGTCAGCGCCTAGCCCCTCGTTCTCACTCGTGTCCCTGAACATGGCCTTCTTCGATGTGACTGGTTCAACCCGACTGGACTATTTACGCCCATATAAATTCGGTGCCGACTACGAAACTTTGAGCGGAAATGGATTCACGGGAGACCTGCTCTGGACCAAGCTCACCAATCGTCTTAAAGCATATCTCGCAAATTTTGACCTAGTAGCCACGCAGTCAGAAAGCGAACTGGTTCGCGTTAAAGCTGCCAAACCCTTCATCAGTGGATTCGAGTACTCGAACAAGGATGTAAATTACAAAGGTGTATACATCAGAAAGAAGGAAGCAAAAGTCCAGAGTGGTGGAACATCTACATGTTCTGTTATCAACTATAGTTGGGATGGCTCTGCCACAGTGACTACCACAGTGGACGCCGACCCCGACAACGTCGAGGAAATGATTGCGGCTGCTCGCGATGGGGCATCCACTCCGACCAACACCAACCCTACACTTCTCGCATGCGGCTTCTGGGCATTATCCAAACCTGGCACAACAAGCTCGTCGGACCGTCCATTTATTTTGATCAATGTACATGATCGACCCGGTTACTTTGCACTAAGTCGCGACGGAAATTTGGCCATTGATTCAAGGTCAACCACGGTGCTGCGCCAGGCGTTATATGCTATTTGTTTGTCGCTTAAGGCTCAGAGTGGGCGAGGTGGGTTGGATTGTGGGGTCAGCGACAATGTTGAGCAGAAGATTTCAATGTTCTTTGTGGTATGCCTGCATCAAATTCTCTTTGTCCATTCTGTTTTTGACATCTGCATTTCCGTTTGATAGGGAGACTGGAACAATCAGGATTTTTCACGCGCTGTTCCCAAGCCAAACACCACAGATTGGAGAACACAAATGGAAAACACATTTAAGACAAGAACTGCTAAATTCGAAGCTGCCATGTATGATTCAAATTTCACTGAAGTCAATCCGGTGCTGATAAAGTATCTTTATACCAGAGCCAAGCAAATGAATCTGCAGTGTCCCCTTGCGAAAGTGTTTATTCCGGGAGACACGAACAGTCGCGGATCCAACAATCTGAACTGTGACAATTTTGAACAACGTGTTCCCTACGCAACTACTGCGAAAGGACAGTTTTACGTAGGTTGCCACCAAAAGACAACATTTCTTTGGGTCATCCCAGCTTACATGTCGTTGCAAGGATTTTTTGTTCTATTGCGGCCCAAACACCATTACAATCCTTGACAGCAAAATCGACAGTAACTTAGGATACTGGGGCGGGAACGCCTGCAACACTTCTGGACTTGACCCCTTACAGGCGGATAATTGTGCAAGTACGGACGTTCCTGGTGAGCTAGATGGAATCAGCGACCATCGGGCTGTGAGGATTAAGATCGGGGATGAAATGGCCGGGGCAGAGGTGGAACCGGTGCAGCCCACTATTGGTGATCCCGGTCAAAGTGCACAAGAAGGGACTTCAACGTCTTCTCATGTTGAGGTAAGGTTTGGAACATAAAGGTTACAGCATCAATGCTCAACAAACTTCTTTGTGATTTTTTCTCTATAGTCTCAAACTGCAACTCCCACTGATGATGTTAGTACATCAGGCGATAGTGTAACAGATATATCAAGTGTTACGCAGATGCCAACAGAGACGCCGACCGAAATACCGACTGAGACGCCAACAGGGTCACCGATAGAGACGTCAATTAGCGCCTCCGCTTGATCTCAAATAGAACAACTTTACAATGCGCCTGAGATGGTTTCTAGCAATGAATTTCATTTTGTTCAAACCGATGACATTAAGTTCCATTTTCCCCAAGCGTCATTGTGTTGCGCGAGATGGCCCCCTGAGTCAATCATTGACCTGCCTCAGTTGCCACACTGACCGACGTAGCTGTCGTCGCTGGCTCACTAACTCCCTGGAGCGCACTCTGTATGTCTGTACCCGTAACTTGGCATTCAGGTAATTTGGACAATCTCCACATAAGCTGCTGCATAGCAGTTTCGTTCCCCTTGACGTAGTCGACTGCCGTATTGAACGGAAGGCTATTAGGAGAACTGAATGCTGAAATTTTCCATACACTATTTACCCAAGAGTGTGAAGTTCGCTATTTCTTCTTCTGTTACGCTAGTCTGCGATCCATATGAACAGATGAAGCCCTGAGCACGTCTCACGGCATCCATATATTGCCGCCCTGATATCGCATATCCATCAAGATTTGTGCATCAGGGAAACAGTCACAAGATCGGATGTACTCACTAAAATTCCTCAGCTCATTCCGAAGAGCCTTATTTCCTTCGGTACAATTGTATGCCTTTCCCAGCACCAATCCAGTACTATTCCGGCGAGCGACTACGGGATTCAATGATGTCAGATGATGCTTGACGTCCACGAGAGGCGGATGTTGCCCAATCAATACATGCGTTTTTCAGAGTCATGTAGGCGGTCGACTTGGGGTTTCCACACCGGGTCTTCTGGATCCTTGCATTTATGCTTGGTTCTACATGGAATCAGTGTTATGATCAAGTGCACAAGAAGCTGCTCTGATATTCGATGTGCTTACAGGGTATCATAGTCAGTAGTGACCACCGTGTCAGAATGCTCCACGTATATCGGCTTTTTCTTGGCAGCATGAACCAAGGTGAATAGAATGAGGAGGATTGATAAAACAGAGTAACGCATCTGGATTTTGAAGATAAAGAATGTTTTAGATATATCTAATGGTGCAAAGTAGGAAGGTACTGCGCAAAACCGCTGATTAAGCAAGTCGCGACCCTCAATTTGATGACCTCACGCGCTCCTTTTAAGATTTCTGTCCGAACTTGTCCGATTGGCTTACCTCGTCGCCTAATGATACTTGAGATCTCACTCATATTATAATGAATAGTATGGAGGAACCTGCGGAGAGCTCACATTTTATTACTGTCGTCTCGGAGGTTGTCACATCAGATGTCGATAGTAATACTGTCCCCCAAATGTTTCCAGTTCAGTACCATGCACGGGCAAATTGGATATGGTTAATTCAAGTACTTGTGGTCCTTCTCTGGTCGATATCACAAAAAAGGATATTTCCCGCTCCCCTCAGCGCACCCTACGTCCTTGCCTTGCGACAATTCCTCTATCTGAATCTTGTCTCACATGCCATCTTTTATGTCTGCGAGCTCCTTTTCACCTCAATAGTTGTTTCCCTCCCAGCCATGGCAGCACACCACGTTGCTTCAATCCTCCTCTTCTGGTTCATCTACCGGGAGCCTGCGTGCGTCTCCGTGTCATGTTTGCTGCCCTTTGTTTTGCATGCACTCTCGTGGATATGCGGAGATACCGGCCCAGGGAATACGCTCCTTGCCTTCTATAACCTTTGCTTTCTTGGGTGTTGTCTTGCATCGATCTACCGAAATCCGTCGGAGGGCCATATAACAGATCTAGTGCCGCTGACGGGTGTCCTCATTGTAGCCTGCAATGGAGTATCTTACTGTGTGCTGTAAGTTGGAGGTGCATGGTGTGTCCCACGTGAGCTCGCCTTCTAACCTACACACAGCCATGAAGGTGCATTGTGCTTGCCTATCCGTTTCGCCCATTTCCCCATTTTCCAGCGATCTCTAGAGATGTTCGTTCTAATCGGTGCGCTGACGTTGGCGGTACGGTGGTGTGGATCTCGGACTTCTGTAATGGGTGGCAGTAGCGTGAAAAAAGTTGGATAAGGTATAAAGATGCAACATAGGTAGGGTTGCGCTGAAATTACATCAATTATGTATTTCCGGCCAATATTCTCTGTTGTTCTTTATTTTACATTCAAACTATCAAAGTAGACATTGCCAAGTCCATTCCAGTATTCGTAACCATAGCGGTTGTCACCTGGCCGTTCTGTCGTATATACACGATCGTGAGAGCCTCCCGCAAATTCATTGCCGGCCCACATCCTGCCTGAGTAAGGGTGCTTTTACACTGCAAAAGCAAATCCGTGTATCCATCACCATCCACATCTCCTTGTACTGATGCTCTCCATGTTTGCCCCGCATGGATTTCGAGTGATAGCTCTAGCAGTGTCACTGACGATGAAATGGAAGTCAAAGCTTGCTCTGGAACAAAAAGGGATGCCCTGTTCGGCACCGCAAGCCCCTGAATGCTGAATCGGCAAATGTTGGCGGTGCAAGCAAAGCCAAGTACACCTAATGAATCCCATACTCCCAATCCAACTGGGGTTCCCGAAGCAGAGAAAGTGTTTGCTTGGCAAGACTGGACGAACGGAAAATCTCGATGAGCAGTTTGGCGAAGTTCATTACCGTTCGTAGCGTACTTACTTGGTCGTAGTCATTGTCGGCCATAACGCAAACGGTGATTGAAGAGCCTCCATCAATGGGTCCGCCAGCCTTGGTTGCCCAAAAGGTATCTAAAATATCATTACCATCTAGGTCCGCAAATCCGACCAAGGCTCGATCAGGGCAAATGCTTTGGTCTGGACCCTTTAAAGTTTGCAATTGGAGGCCAGGGCGATATACAATGGCGTACGCTCCAACCGAATCCTTTGTAATGTAGTCGAAAGTACCATCTTGGTTGTAGTCCCTGTAAATAGATAAATGAGGAGGTTATGTGATGCAGCAATAGTATTCTAACTTACCCGACTGATGAGATAGTTTTGGAAGCAGCTATAGTTAACCACGTATTACTGGTACTAAAGGTAGACGACCAACTTGAATAAGTTGTTAACTGGTCGGTGGTGTTCGTCTTATATCCGAGTACGTCTGCGCGGCCATTTTGATCAAGATCCAAGAATGCGGGTGATACCCAGTTGTTGTACAGCGCATACTGCCCAGGTTTCGCAACATCGAAATCGATTGTATGGAGTGCAGCGTCATATGTAGTTGGTACGATAGTCCACTGTGCGGAACCTTTAAAACGTGCAAAAATATAAGGGGTGACAACCGCAGCAACGAGGTCCTGATCGGGAAGCAACGTTGCAGTGACCACAGAGGAGCCGAACAACGTCGCCACGTCCGCAGACGGGGTCAGAGCCATAAAGAGGGCGCTGGTATCCAAGTACCTCGCGTATTTCCACCCAAGTGCCAGAACGAGGGTTGCAGGAGGGGATATGACCGTCGTGCTGTCATTACCAACGACACTGTACGTATATGTCGAGACTGGTAGGACAGTAATACCTAGATTGGTGGGTATATTTGTTGCCACCACTTGGAGAGTGGTGGTGGACTCGTCAAATCCGTCCACGGTAACGGTAGTAGAGCCAGCAGTTCGCGTTAAAACATAAGCGTCATAGCCAACCACGACCCGTGGGGTGGGAATAGATACGGTTGCACTTAGCCATGCGTCGTTGGTTCCTTTAACAGTGACCCAAACGGGAACCGGAACTGTCATCCTGTCGGCTGGAATTGTTGTGGAGAGGATACTGCCATTTGATACTGACTTATATGGCATAATATCAATTGCTCCCTGCACTGATCCAATTGCCAGCTACCATCGAGATTCATTGTTATACAGGCGGCATTATGACCCGAAGTGCTTATGAGCTTACCTCGTACTGATAAATACGTGATCGTCCTGGCACAAAACCACTCCATTGCACCACACGACCATAATTCGCGAGGGAAACCTGAGCACCAGCTGCATTTGGCGGACTGGTATCAACAAGTATACTAGTAACGTCGATCGTTGAGAGTAGCGCGTTATTCACTGCCCTGACAGTGAGGTAGATCTCCAACAGACCCGATACATTGACGAGACTCGCTGTGACCTGGCTGTCTTGCGTAAAACTCCAACCCAGCAAATCACTACGATTTACGGCCGTCCCGAGCGCCCACTCGTAATACGCGATGTCGGATCCATCATCCATGGCCTCCCACGTAAGAGTAAGGTGCCCATCGCTGGTTGCTCCAACAGGTTGTCCAGCTCGCATGAACGTGAGGTTCCCAAGAACCGGCGGCGTCTGATCGATCGTTAAACCACGAGTCCAAAGTACCGAACCTAAGCCGGCCCGATTTACGGCTCGTAAAGCAATGTAATACGATGCCGGCGTCGTGAGAGGAGCTGGAGCAATAGATCCCGGGGTAGCTGCGGTTGGGACAGTCGCGTTCGCTGGTTTTATGCAAGTCATATTACTGCTACTTGGTACATAGCCATCATTGCAGACGCAATGGTAACTGCCGATGTCGTTTACACATGTCTGCAAAGAAGAATGGACCCATATTATTAAAGGATATAGATGTCAAAAGCTCTCATCAACTTACAGTGGTTCTGAAATCACAGCTGTTGATACCCTACGATAATGAAAGACGTGTTTCGTAAAACAAGTGCTATAATGTCTTACGAGAGCGTGACTGTCGCATACCTCAGCGCATTCATCAATGTCTACACATTCCAAACCACTACGCCGGAATCCATCGTTGCAGACAGTGGTGTACGACTCTGTTGGAGACGTTAAACTCGATACGCATTTTCCATTAGCCGGGTTAGGACCAGTAGGTCCAGAACACCAGTCGATTCCAACACAATACCCTCTCTTCGAGAACAAAGCGTTTGTGTAACACCATGGCCTGATGTCGTCTGCGTATGTGCACTCCGTGTAGAGTTTTCCTTGATAGTAGAATGGAAACACACATGTTTCGCCGGTGACAGTTTTGCGAGGCGCACAATAATCTGTTCTGGATAACTGACTAGGAACGCTGCTGTTTGATACCAGCGGACACCATGGAATAGGCAACTCTGCCCGGAAGGTAGCAGCTCCAAGTGCATCAAGCCCGTAGATCGGGGCTTTAGTAATTTTGTCACGAGTAAAGCAGAGGGATCCTGACGCCAACCGACTGTTGCTCATTAGCGTGGGCATGCAAACGCACCCAGCAGGTGCGGTTGTTGTTGCAGACGTATAAACGAAGAAGGGTAGATTGATCTCGGCACATCGGGATGCGCACACGTCCAGAGAAATATCCCGGTAAGATTTGGTTTGCGGGAAAGCTAACGTCGCTTGCGAAAGGATTGTTGTGTAATTATTCGTAGCTAGCGCAATATGAAGGACTTGCGAAAGGTCCCCGAACGACCAGCATCCTTGGAAACTGTACCCTGGAGCAGATGGAGCTACATCAGGCTTAACGCCAGGAGCGCATGACGAATAGGTTGTTCCATTGACCGTAAATGGGCCCAAGCAGGTCTCATTTAAGTTAATAGTCTGGCGCGGCAGCATTTGTCGTACAGCGGTCGCACAGGTCGGCCCACTCCAGTTCGGTGGGCAGGAACACATATTGGGCCCGATACACACACCCCCATTTTGACACGCTATTGAGCAGGTAAAGCCGGTAAGTCCAGATACGCTGAGTTGAACAGTCACTGCCTTTGCCGACAAAACCGCGATATAAACCTCTCCTTTCAGAGATGGGATAGAGATGGCGCACTGCAGAGACTGTGCCGGCATACACTTAGCAATCGCAACGGGGCTCGCTGTACACGAGGGGAAGGCAACTAGCCACATTCGAGACGGTTGCGATGCCGAACTTGATAAAACAAATGGTTCGCCCGTCGCCGTTATCTTGTACCAGCGGGCGAGACGAGGAGTGTTCACCATGCGAGTAGTTCGTGGGTCTTCGTCAATATCTTTTGAGGATATCGATGCGTTCAGTGGGGCTGATGAAGTAAGGACAGCTGCTCCAGCACACCCAGTTTTGGGGTCAGGCAGTACACACCCATCAGTACCGATGCCGGTACCAACGGTTCCTGGTGGACAACGACATTCATGGCCTCCGTAAGTATCCACGCACGTGGCATTACTATGGCAATTGTTGGAAGTCTGTCACATATACGAAGTTAGGAATGCAGCAAGTAAGGGGCTTCATCATCACAACTTACCATGCACTCGTTTACATTTACGCAAGTCCATTGATCCATAGCGGTAAACCCTGGGTTGCAGTTACATCTATAGCTTCCTGGAACATTCTCGCAACGGCCCGCCAAACCACATGGATTTGAGGCACACTCATCGATATCAATACAGCCGCTTTGCTCGAGCTCTCCGGTAGCAGAATAAGGATTGCCGGTATACCCAGGTGGGCATTCACAGAGATAGGATCCCGGAATGTTTCTACAAGTAGCACCTGTGGCACACATAGACACATTGTAGGAAGCAGCAATACCACATTCATCTAAAAATCAGTCGAGGGAGAACGGTAAATTCGTTAATAACTGAAGTTTGACATTCATTTGCACTGAGAGTCCGTACCAATATCTTCACAGTCGAACTGGTATCCACTGCCTAAAGGAAAGGAACTTTGGTTGAATATCTTGGATGATAAACTTTAGCCTTAACAACCGTGTCGCATTACCTCCATAGCCAGGCTGACATGTGCAGATGTACTGTAAGTTATACCTATTTGCTACAGCAAGAGTCTGATTTGATACTGGAAAGTTGACATCTTCCCGCTTGGTACAACTCGCTAAAGGTGAGCAACCACCTTGCTCGGCGGATAAATCACACCAATTTCGCGAATATATGTATGACTCCAATGTAATGTTTGTGAGCCTTCCAAGTCGGATTAACTCAGAGTCTGTGGACGTAAGTGGCTGTGACCATTGAGAAGGAACGCAGGGTACGTCCGACGTGGCGTCGTTGCAAGTTTGCGTCCAATTCTCCACATTAATACGAGTTAAGTTGAGGACATCGTACTTCTCAATAACCGTTGAGATTCCAATTTCGTAATAATCAATTCCAGAATCAGGATCTAGGAAGGGATCGCCATGGTTGCATCCATAGCTGGCATTCGGTGGCCCAGGGAAGGTGGTGCTGGAAAACACCATCGATGCTGTAGATGCCAATTTACGGACCGCTAGACATAACGCAGGAAATTAGAATGATCAGCTCTCATCCTCGTTGTTTTGTAATATCACTGACTTACCCCATAACCGGAACAACGGAGCCAGTTTCGGAAGACCTTGAATCCCTGCCGTTCCAACGAACAGGCCAGGAAGCTGGGAGGAGCCTACGACCAATCCTGCGTCGTCGGTGACCGTTACCTGGGTTGTTCCTTCGCGAACAGTCACACTGTAGGTGAGATAAACTGAAGTCGGGTCCTGAGAGAAGTCCACCTCCGCCCCTCGTAAAGATTTATCGCCCGGTTTTGCTGCCCACATGTACACTGATGGCTTATCCAAAGCCAGAATTTGGATTCCAATGGCATTATATGGCCAGCTGTTGTTGAAGTAATAATTGCTTTGAGTTTCAAAGCTTCGCTCCACGACAGGAATATTACTATCTGTCAATATGATGCTGCTAGCAGCCCCGTAGGTTGGACTCGCTTTGAAGCGGAAGGAAAAGCTTCCACCGGAAATCGAAACGTTGGAAACTACTTCACATCCACGCGTGAGATGTTCATCAGCCGAGTCGGTTGCTGCGACTAGCGTAAGGCGATTTGAAGCAAAGGTTGCACAGCTTGGGGAAAACACAATTCTCGCATCATCCAATCCAAAATCGGTCGTCAGACTTGACGAGATACTCCAACGAGCAGACGCTCCCGATGTAAAAGTGTCAACATTAGGTTGACATGGACTTTCACCAACGGATTCCGCCCAAGTGAGGGCCACAGAGTTGTTGCTGGCAGTATAGGCCATATTTACGGATGGGTCATACCCTTGTTTTACAGTTCCAAGAATGGGTGGTGTCACATCCACGTGCAGCGGAACACTCGCTGAATACGAAGTGAGACCTGCATTGTTCACAGCTTTGATGAGAATTCGATGCGTACCACTGCAAAGGATGGACGATTAGTTTAAAACTATTCAGAGTTACTGCAGAAAATGCGGACCATTCACACCTTTCTGTTAGTGGAGCGGCAATATCAATTGAACTAGTGGTGTTGAGATCACTTCCAACAGAGGAGAACGGGACGGTGAGGAGATCAGGATTGTCCAATGCCATAGAGACGGGATCCTCTGCCGAATCACGTCGTCTCAACTGTCCGGTGCTGTTTTCAGCTGGTGGTTCCAGCATCACGGCGTACTGTATGTCTTGAATATCGCCTCCAAAATCCCCCAAGTTTATCTATCGTAAAGAGGTGTTAACAGAGAATACAACAAAATTCAGATGAACATGCATCGAGATTACCGTCATACTTCCAGAAGCCGCCTGCCAGCTCTCTGTCGCATTCTCAGCTTGCCCGGAAAACGCAATTACTAAGGGCGCCGGCTGTGTGTTATTAACAATAAATCCTAGACTTTTAGTAATAGTGCCCTGAGCGTTCAGATCTGTCGCACGAACAAAAGCGTAATATTCGCTTCGATTGCCTCCGATTTCCGTGACGTTCAAAGACAATCCCGTGAAGTTAAACATCACAGCATTAGGGTCCACATGAGTGAAATTCACAATGTAACTCTGGCTGTTGGATGAATCCGCGGAGCTTGATAGTGCGACATCGATGGCGAGTGGTGACCAGACCGATGTGATACCCCGCCATTGAATATTCACTGTGTCTGTGGATACTTGAGATGTGGCAGTGGTTATGCCCAAGCCATTGTCAATCCACACCTCTCCGACGGTTGGAGGATCTCTGGAGGCGATACTTGAGATGGAGTTGTCAAACAAAATTGCGGAACAGTAAGCTCACCTCAGTCCAATAACAAAACCAGGAGAAACACCAGTAACAATGTCACCAGTGCAAGAAGTCGCCTGTACAGTCACATAATATGTTGTGTATGGCTTCAATTCGGTAGAAATCCACGCAGTAAAGTTTCGTGTGAGGCCTGCATCCGTCCAGATCAAAATGTTTGCAGCCCCGTCGCTTATTAAATAATCTGTTCCAACCGCATATCTATAATTCACCACAAAACAGGTATCCGAGGAGAAGTCCTCCCAAGAAGCGGACACCGTATGGGGATCGTTCTGGAAAGACTGCTGAATCCCTGGCAGCGGGCCATCCCAGACTTTCCCAGCTTTAGCAGGTGAATGGACAATCGTGACTGCATCGCTTACAGCCGGTACCGCGTTCGACATTCCGAAGCTATTGAAAGCCTTGACTATGACAACGTAGCTTCTCATTGGGACGAGTCCGAGGTTTGCTGCTACGATTTCCGTCTCCGTAGTGGAGGTGACTGGCCATACAACTGCGTTCGTAAGATTATCTTTGATCCACCATTGATACTCCGCGATGGGGCACGGATGAGTGAACTTCCATGCCGCAGACAGGACGTTTCTGTCTTTTTGGAATCCACTGCTAGCACTTGTGGAGTACACCGATACGGGCATTGGACCATTGTCCACTACCCCCAGAGGTGACGACGTGGCCTGAGCAGAAAGTCCCGCTCCATTGACAGCCCGTACCACGATCACTATTTGACTTCCTGGTCTGGGAGCAACATCTAATTGTAGGGTTGCCGTTGTAGCAGTTCCAACGTCCTTCCACTTAAGCAAGAATGCCTGACCTTGGTACTCTTTCACGGCAACCCTATAGCGCGCAATGCCGCTCTCGGCATCAGTAAAGGCACCGTCCCACGACGCAACGATATTGTTCGTTCCTCGATGACAATCAATGACGTTTCGGGGTAGCGCCGATGCTGATGATGTAAAGTTTATCCCTTCGACCTCCGAAAGAAAAAGAATCTTGTCGTACTTGGTATCTGGTGGTGTCCTATCAATCGAGAGAACGGTGTAGGCCGATGAAGACATTCCCACGCTGTTTGTACCAGTAACAGTCACGAAATACTGCGAGGATGGCGTTTCTAGGTAAACAAATGCAGGATCAAATACGTAAGAGTTTCCAACGACGGTCTTAGGAGTAAGAATTTCAACCCCGCCAGTTGTTGTGCCCAGAGACACTGTGACATTAGCAACAGCACTTTCCGGGTCTACGAAAGCACTCCAAGAGCAGCTGAAAGGCAGTCGCGGAGTAACAATAGCTGAGGAGCACCCGAAGTCGGTGGGCGCAACCGGTGGGGTGGCGTCCACAACTAGATGGTTGCTGTAAACTGTTGAGGACGTGCCTGTGATACTGTCTACAGCGCTGCATTTGGCAAAACTTGCTGTTCCGTATGGTATACTACTAATATTTGCTAGGAAGGCAACTGAATATTGCTCAGTTGCTGGAAACTGCGATACCGTGAGTGGAAAAACGTCGTCTGTGTCAAATCTCCCAATGGACACTTGAAGTGAGTCGAATCCTTCGCTTCCCAAGCCTGTGCTTGCTGCGCACGTAACCTTAATTTGGTTTACACTCGCATTTGATACGTAGCTTGAGCCATCGGCCAGCTGGAGAGTGGGCTCTTTAAAACGGTATCAGAATGCTTCAGCATAACGGCGCTGACCCTATCCTTCAGTGTGCAGAAACTTACCAAAAGGAGCCTCATACGCGACCCTGAACCCAGCTGAAGTTGAGCTCACTTTTTCAGTAAAGGTGTCAGGGCCCGTCGTGCCAAATGTTCCGTAAACCGTAATAAAGTAGGTCACATTTGGCTGCAGTGCGCTCGATGGATAATTGATGAACCCGGAAGAGTTCTTGGAAGGATATACAAGGTACGCAGATGTTTCCTGAACAACGTCGGTGGAGTTGGGCGTCGTTCCCATACTCCACGTGTACAATGCTCCGGCAAAAAAATGCTTGAACCCCTGGAAGTTGATCAGTCGTAGTTAGTCTCTCCACTAACCCATAACAGTGAGCTCTCTTCCTTACATTGAAGGTAGCCGTTACTAAATCACGCTCAATTTGGATCCTTGTTTCGACGTTTGGCATAAACCCATCCCAGACGGTTCCCGGTTTTGCGCCGGGGACAATCTTCACACACCCAGATTCATGCAAGACAGATTCTAAACCAGCAACATTTCGTGCGTATACTAAAAACCAAGTTAATTAAGCTTTCACTTGCTAACGTCATCCTTGAATTCATACCAGTCATGCAATATGTCTGGTTTGCTGCCAGATCCATTGGATAAGCTATGAATGTACTGGAGGGCTCAACAGCTATGAATCCATTTGTGTAATTGGTGGAGCCGGTCTCATCACTGAACGAAACGAAGATATTTGTGATAGGGACAATGGTTTTCTGAAATGGAGCAAAGATTGTGAGGGAATTCTAAAACTTTCAAGCAACCTTGTCCGATGCGCACCTGATAAGAGAACCAGCCTCGCAATGCGTCGTTATTGGTTGAGAAACGCAGCGAAGGTGTTCCCAAAGCAACAGACCCCACACCACTTGCGAGAAGTACCGGTGGTAATGTTGCAATTGTAATTTCAAACCCGACTCTGGTCGAAAGACCAGCTCGGTTAACAGCGCTAACGAAGACGGTGTAGCTGTTGAACTCTTTCAATGGTGGGTTGGCAGTGATGGTACATCCTGAACTTGTAATATTAGCCGTAGCTCCCGGCACGGCAACCAAGTCCGGATCCAATATCCAGCAAGCAAGTGCATTACTTGCGAGACCTAAAATGCGGGTGAGTGTCCTATTGAAAATACACTTTGGCGCGAATCTCATTGCTGCCAGACCTGATTCGGGCTCGTCCCATTCCCAATCAATGGTAAAAGTCGCTGGTGTTTGAATGTACGTCGTTGTCCCATAGACGCTATTTCCTCGATAATTGAGGAACTTCAACAACGGTGGTGTCTCATCTGGGACGCGAATATTGAGGGAGAACAGCTTATGACATTACTGAATGGAATGTTGCACCTACCGACGGTGACATTTCCTGTTGTTGCAACAGCAGTATTGCGAGTTCCCGCAGCATTGTATGCAGTAACCACTGCGTAAAACGTTTGCCCCTGGGATATTGGTGCACCGTACAGAACCGCGTTGGTTCGAGTCGGTAGGGCATAGTCCACGATAGTTTCGGGATAGAGGATAGCTCCTATGATGCATTATCAATTAGAAACACTGTGATGTTAAACACCCTTTAACAGACTACATGTTAATACCTGTGTTGCTATCCAATAGCTGGATTGTATACTTTAATAAGCCAGATTCGTCATCTGAACTAGAGGTCCAGTTCAAGGTGACAAATAACCGCTGATTTTGGAAAATGCCGTTTCCGCCCGTAAGTATCTTTGCTTCAAAGGGTGTTGGACCAGTGATATCGATGATTGCTGAGCGGATATTGAGAGATTTTAGGACGAAGTATCTCGAGAAGGGTACTCTATTATGAACTTACTTCCACGCGAACTGGCAACGGAGTACTTCGAATCAGGTCCATTATCATTCCACGCTCGTACGTTAGCAAATACGATCGAATCTGCCAGCAGCGGTGAGGAGATCCCGTACTCAGTGTATTCATAATAACGTCGCTCACCTTGCGGAACAGTAACCTTCGTTACAGGAAGACAGGCTTGCGAATCCCATCTTCCAACCTCCGTCCAATCCATAATGTCTGTTTGCTCTGGTAGAGTTCCAAAGGACACGTCAATACGCCCGATTCCACTCACGGCAGACTGCGGTATCCTCTTTTAGTAAAAATACCGTGCAACAAGGTTGGATGCAACATAGACCTTACCACAAAGCTTGTCCATGAGCAACAGAGTGTCTGGTTGCTGTCAATGTAATCATCCTGCGTCCAAAGAGTAGCCCCATCAAAAACAGTTCCTGGGGTTGGGGGGTAGAAATCAACTGCACTAATATCCGTGAAACCAGTGTCAGTTAGCACGTCAGTGTGAAGAGAAATATGTATATGAAAGTACTTGCATAGGACGCTCGGTTGACAAAGCAAAGAAATTGCCAGCATTGTCGGCAATTTGAAGTTGTCCTACAAGACAATGTTGCACAATAAGCGCCTTGCCTTCAGCAATGTGATTACTTTCAAACCTATACCATAAAGCAATTTCCCGTTCAACTTTTCATCAACTGTAATTGTGTAGTTCTGAATGCCCGGGGTCGCACTGGGATCAAGTGTTATGTAACCAGTATATCTCGGAGTGTATCCTAAAAATCATTTGTGAGGCAAGCAAGTCGTTCAAAGGAGCAACATCATAATAACAGTACCATCACCCAGTCCAACGTTGATATACTTCACGCCGGACAAATTATCAGAGTAATTAAATGATAATACAATGTCTCCAAGTGAGCCAGGTTCGGTGCTGGGAGCGATGCTGATGCCACCGGTTGGAGGCGTCGCTGGCAAGGAGAGTGTCCCATCAGTTTGAGCTTGTCCAATTATTCAATGTCACCTGAATACATACCGTCAACAACGTATCCGTTTCTGCAGCGAAGGGTTTTCAAACCAACCCAGTTTGTTGCTTGAATGCAAATTGTGTGATTACCCTCTGGTAGCTCATATCCGCTCAGGGACATGGCGATATCCTGTAATCAAACGTCAAATGGGGTGTGCTTGATCCTTTGTATCGAATCTAACTTACGGCTCCTCCGGGACCCGGTACAATAAAGTTGGTCCACCCATTGTAAGGCATCCAGGAATCGACATCAACTGGTATCAGATCCGCATCTATGTCATTTGGCCCAATTGCGAAATTCCAAGCCGCAATATCCGTTTCATTGTCAATAAATCCATTGAAATTGAAGAAGACTGACTAATTGAGTCATAAGAGATTCTCTGTAAAACTTCTTGTCATTTAGTTCCCCAATAGCACTAACAATCCCTACCGATTGTGCGTTTGTTGCTTCCCAGTCACGCCGAAACTTCTGTCCGAAATAAAGGCTCCCTAGGTCTGGAGGAGTCACATCCACCTACGAAAAGAACCAGTGAGTGGAAATGTACTTATCGGTGCACCGCATCGACGTAATGGACCGAACTATTTGTCTCTCACTTACCATGGTGCCTTTTGATTGAACTGACGAGACGTATCCCAGTGTATTTGTCGCCTGAATAGCCAGGTAATATGTTTTTCCATGCTCAAGTGTCAAGCCGGGAAATGTGAGTCTCCCCATTGTAGCATTTGCATCTAACTTCATCCACGGAACCGTATCATTGAGGGCACCTTCCTGCTTGCTTGTGCCTACCGCACATAAAATTTCTCTGAGAGGAGTGGCATCTTTGATGCTGTAGGCAAACGACAATTTATCGACCAATGGCTGCAGTGCGGTACCATTCCGCTGAAGATCAACCTCGGTTGTGAAGGCTCGTAGATTTTTGCGTTGAACTACCCAAGTTTCATTTTCTCCGATGGAGAATTCGAACTCAGACGGCTGCGTCAGGTCAGTTTCCCAGATATTGATAATTGGGGGCGATAGATCCCATAAAACTTTGGTCGATGCTGTGGTTTCTAGTCCTTGCTGATTTTTGGCGGTGATAGTGACATACAAGTCAATCTCATCAAACCACTCTTTATCGGTAGGACCGGGGAATGTTAAACTCTCCCCTTGGTCTCTAGGGACTGTTGAGCGTGGAATGATGCTTGTATCTCCTGGTCCCCACCCCACGCCCACGCTAGGAAAACAAGCGTTTTAGCCTTTTCGCCCAAGTCACTGTGTGAACTTGCAATTTATGACAAACCTAATTTCGGCAATTCCTGACTCTCCATCGTGTGCAGCAAAGCGAGTAAACAATAACGGGTTCACCGGGGTCAGACCAACTACCTGTTGCGCTAATAATTGGTCGATAATTGGTGGGGTTCTGTCAGCCAACGTTCCGCTCGCATCTGATATTGTGAGAGCTCCAGGTGCAGGACAGGTATCCAGCACACGAATCTTGATCGTAGATAGCCTAAACAATATGAATGTGAGATGCGTGGTTCGGGGGTCTAATCGTAAGCATCTGAAATCCTACGCGAATCTGACGATGGTGACCCTCCAGGTAATGTCGAAAAAGAAGAAGTCTATGGTTACTATGATAGCAATCTCGATGGCAAGTGGAACAATCTCCACATTAATCTATGTAAAATTAAAACAATTAGCAGCTGATTGTCACAGAACAAGTTCAACCGGGCGGCCTTACATCGATACAAGTTCCAATTGGGAAGTTTGACAGCGGAAAGTGGACTGTTATCGGCACATGCGTGTCTGCAACAATCCCAGTAACCTGCAATCCAACGCTCGCGATAAAGATGTCAAGCGAAAGACTACCGGATACCGAAATCGCGAAAGCTGGAATAACGGTGGGTTCTAACGTCATTCCCATCAGACAGACGCGCATTCCCGCTTGTATCCCCAGAATAGCGTCAAAGTCCCTGATTTTCCGCGAAAAGGACACATTCGTTAGTAAAAATGCGTGTAAGGTAGTAACAAGAAAACAGATATTTCTACGCACAATTCAAACGTCACGGGTACCATGCCTCCAACAAGAATTGTTTTCTCCGCGTGGAAAATATTGATGCTCTTCCTGAATTCCGGGAGCATACCACCTGCGCAGAGCTCCTGAGCGTTCTCGAATTCATCGTCGATACATACGTTCGGAACGTTCACCGGAAACCCGCTGAAGGACGCTCTTCGTGCAAGGGAAACTGCGTGGGAATCAGGTTCATCGAATTCCAGGGCTCTTCGTGCTTTTGAGCTCTTTTTAGGCTTTGTTTTAGATTTACCACTCTTGTCTGCCTCCTTTTTAGCATCGAGAGCATCCGCTAGATCCTGTTGGTTCAGAGCTTGCTTGCCTATGATGGGGGTCTGAGGGACATAGCTGCGCCCGAGAATCGTTAACAAATAATAGTTGGGGTTCGGATTGAACCCGGACAGAATGGTGGGAATCCGACGGGGCAGACTGAACAGTGCATAAGTAAATTGAGTACGAAGCGCAGCAACACATGGAGAAAGGTATACTTACTATTTTCCGGGATCTAGCCATACGTTAGGATCTCTCTTATCCTGAATACTCAGGTGGATCTCGGAACCTTTAGGTGCCGCAATGGAATCTCCTCTTTTGACCTTTGTTTTACCAACGACTACGTTGAGGTCGACTAAAGGAGTCACCCGATTGATTATAATATTGTAGTTGCTTAGACTATGGTAGTGCATTTTAAGAAACGAGTAAGTCAGCGGATAGCACAGAATTACATATCGCTGTCAACCCACCTGCCGTCAGTTACAGAAAGAATAAGCGCCCCATCATCAGCCCTGCTGAGTGTCCCGTCAAGCGGAGCCACGATCTCTTCTCTTCCCTCCACATCTAGGAAACTGCCGTTGTACTTTTTATCCAACATGGCGCTGGGAAACGCCATCGGTGCACCGTTATTATCCGCGGCGACTCGATTAGGGAACGGTTGGTCAAATTTGGGTCCGAACACGCTACCGAGGTACTTCTTGAGTTCTAGAAAAAGGCCATTCATATAAATCCCAAGTATTTAGGACGGAATGAACTGAGCAAAGTTACCATTGTGTGTAGCACTGAGCTTTCCCATAGTAAGCTTGAAGTTCCGATACGCCTCAGCAATATTCCTTTGAGCAGCTTGAATGCTTTCGCTTGTCGTGTTATATAATTGCACGCTGGGTTGGACAAAGTCGAGTAATATGGGCTTCGACGCAGCGAGCGCTAGAAGCTGATCCAGGAACTCGTGTTCAACGTCAGGCAGCATTCCCTCCAAAGCTTCGACGGAAAGGAGCGATTTGAGTGTCTCGAGCACCTTTTCGACCTGCCCTAAACCGGACTGGATGCCCTGTTGTTTGCGAAATAAATGTGAGTTCTTATCGAGCGTATGTGTAGCGAAAGAAGTGTTGATCAAACCTCAATTCCGTGGACGATCGTGTTGTCAGCTTGCGCGGGACAATTCAGCACATTGTCAACACCCGCAGAAACATCGCCAAATCCTTGTGCCACATTCGCCAAGACATCGTCAATCCCATCAACTACCTTGGAATTCAGCTGCTTAGCAGAAGCTTTCACTTGAGCTTCCAAATACCCAAAAAAGTTTATAATGTTGAGCATATCAGATTCATCCGCAGGATCGCTGGGTACCGTGACGTTATTCAACCCAAAAGAGAAATCGGCTAGGCCAAAGGCACCCTGCGACGGGAAATTCGCAATCAAATGTTCCATGGCCGTAAATTTGGACACCAGAACATCGAATGCGTTGAGGGCATCTTGATAAGTCTTTGTGAAAGGACTGGTGACCTTGTCAATACCTTAAAAAGCTCTTAGAGTTAGATCGTAGAGAGTGACCTACTAGAAATAGTACTCACCTCTGAGAAACGCAGATTTGATGTTCGCTAGATCGGATAACTTAAAATTCTTGATCATATCGAGATCATACCCGACTTTTGCATATAATTTTAGTTGAGCATCCTAAACCAAGACACTCAGCATTAAGACACGGGTCAAAGAGTTACTATCAAGAATACGTACAAAAATAGTAGCTTCGGTATATCCACCGATATCAAAATAAAGAAACGCCTGTGCGCTATTGTTAATGTCTATCGTCAATTGAGTTCGCAGAACGGATAGAAAGAGATTGATTTTGTTTTTGAAATTGACCAAGGCTCGAACTCCAACCACGCTGGGTCCTGTCGAGGAATGACATCAGACATGCGATAGATGCTCGTTTCTGTCGACGATGATAACTTGCCATATCTCTGTTCCCAAAAGTACTTTGGGGTTTCCATGTTTAACTCGATAGACGTAGAGGTGAGTGACATGGAAACCAACCCTCTGGCTCGTAAAGCGCGGCGAGACAGGCCCATGTCGGTAGTTCCATTCATGACTCTTTCAAACCTATCTTCGTCACTTTGAAGAATATGCTTCAGTTCTTCCGCGCCTTCAATGACTTCTTCAAACGATATGCTACGCTTGTGCTTCTTATATGCTGCATGTGCAGCGGAACGCACACCGTCATCTCCTTCCGTCGCGGCAAGTATGAGAATATCTTCGATATCCGATCCATGATAAGATCCGAGCGACCTTATTGCACTCGCTCGCACAATTTCTGGGAAATGATTCGAAGTTACTTCGCTTCGCTTCAGATGGGAAAGGAGCACTGGGATAGATTTATTGTGTGCGGCATTTCCCAACGCTAGGAGAAGAGTGCCGTGGTAAGCAGCAGCATGGCTAACGTCGATAACTTCGTCGTCAAAATCTCTCTTTGACTTTGCCCGGTCCGAGTTTAGTACATGATATTGACTATGATCGACTTCCGCGACCATTTCATGGAGGGTTGAAACCAATTGTTCTCCTAGAGCGGTATCATTCTTCTCAAAGCTTTTCTGCGCCATCAGTCCAAGCGCTAGAGCAGCGTGTTGCTGAACATTTTCAGTTTCCTCTTGATAGCTTCCGTTGAATGTTGAATACTTTGTAAGCTCTTCAACTATCTCTGCAACTACCTTGGTAGGCTTGGCGCAGCGGGAAATCCCTTGGAGCGCAGTCGCCAGCGTCTCTTCAGGAACGTCACGACGAGACCGAGCCCCAAAAGTCTCTGCAAGAATTGTCTCGCCAACATTGGTGAAGGCTGTACATACTTCCGCTGCAAGATCCACAGCAACATATGCGACATCAGTGTGGACATACTGGGACAAAAGCTTCTGAACAGCAATGGCAGCTTGATTCTGATCGAGGCTTAGCAGTGCTTTACGTGCTCGTGCAAAGCATTGCGCTTTTTCGCCGCGTGTATGGTGTTTACGACTGTGTAGAACAGAAGAGTCATAGCACTCCATGCTCTCAGCCACGATGTTCATAACGGTTTCGAGAGGCACGGTTTTGGCGGCAATTTCGGTGGACAAGGATATCCTGACAATGTTTGCTGGCGTCGCGATAGTATGTGCATCCTTAGTGGACCTTGTATGTAAGAGTTTGAGTGCAGTAGAGCCGGTAGCACTCATCAATAGATGCGCATCTTCAGTGCTGCGTTTCTCGACACCTGATGAGAAAAAACTTAGCGAACTACACGGGAGGACATATTCATGAAAATGCCCTAACCTCCAAAGTTGCCTCGCACACCAGCGCTTCCTTCGGACGAGACATGGTCTGTAATGACAACGCTGTGAATCTCATGCGTCTCTGGATGCTTCTCTATGATTTTTTCGTGATCATGCGTAAAGCGATCTTGCTCTGCTGTCTCTGCGTCATCGGCCTCGTCTCGCCGCGTTAACATCCGCTTGGTGAACCTTAGGTTGCTGGTGGCTGTGCTGGTGCCAACAGAGTACGCAGCATCATGACGCCCGCTCATGTCTGTCTCTGTAGTGTTGAAGTCGGCAGATCTTAATTTCTTCTCTTCATCGTATAATTTAGCTGAAAATAGGTTTGCGATGCTATTTGAAATACGAAATTGAAGTCGCGCTTCGATAGATTTCCAAACTGAACTTTGTAGGCACTTGTATGCACTTACGCCTTTTTGATGTTTAAGACCCCGCGTAACTCATCCGGGTCACTGAAAACTTCCTCCACGATGCCTGAATCGGACACGGCAAATCCAAACCAGTGCAAATTGAAATCATAATCCGTCGGTGTTTCTGAGCGCTTGATACCTCCCTCTGGCAGTGGAGCAGTTACGATTATGCGGGGATGGCCAATGAAGACGAATTGGCATAGGGTGCGGTTGGCTTCGTCAGTATCATAAGGTTTGATTGTGAATTTGGCATCAAGCTTCATTTCGGCATTGCTATCCAAAATTTTGAAGTTACAGTTAACGGGGAGGAAACCCTATCTACTATGTCGATAATGAATATAGACTGGTGGACTCACCCATTCTTATGTGCCGGTTTAACTGATAGTTCTGGACCCGAATTCAATATCGTCTTGCTCATATCAGATATGGATTCCACTTGAGTGGAAATAGAGTACTGATAACTCTTTCCAATCTGGAAATGGGCTGCATAGACATGGCTAGCAGAACAGGCCCAAAATGCGAGCAACAATAACAACTTGATGACGGGACGTTGAGAAATGATGATCGGCCTCTTTCGAGGCTCTCTCGTCTGCGTCGAGCACATTTCTCAAAGCTTTGAGTAATGCGCCCGATCTAGGTATGAGCCTTTCTGGAGCTACGATTAAGACTGGAGTAGAGATCACTGGCGTGTAAAAGATATGGGGAAACTCGAGGTTATTGGAAAGCGCGTCTGCCATGGAATCGCGTCCAATGCACTGAACACACGAACACTCTCCTTGCATCCCTCATCCCGCGGAATTTCGAACTTAACTCATGGATTCGTCACACTGTCTCCCAAAAGGAGGTCCATATGGATATCCTGAATTAAGAATTTTTTTCCCTGAATTCCCACCCAATATTCACTAAGCCTTCAAACCAGCATTAGACATCCTTCAAATGCAAAATGCACATTGGCTCCCAACTTACATTTCATTGTTCATTGTTAAACATCGTTAACTTAGAATCGAACAATACGATCTATCTGAATCGTGCTATTTTCAGATAAATATGGAGAAAATTGGGGGATGGACTTTCTGCAGACCTCCAAATCCGGTCTATCGGTTCTGGACCTGCTGCGAGCTTAAATACCTTAGGTAGGGGGGTAAACCTTCATCGTCCACATAGAGTTCTTTCTGAAAGTAGACGTTGAGTTACCCCCCAGGACTAATCTAATATGCCAACTTGTGCAGTATTCCCGGCGCGTTCGACGCTCGTATTCGTCCTTTCATGGATTGTTCTAACTTTGGGAACGATATCGGAATCGGCGACACTGTCTGCTGCAAGCACACGGCAAAAGACTCTCCATATATCGACATGGTCCATACCATCAAGTTGTACCCCAAGCGGTCAAACGCCGCTGTATACCCCAGATACAGTCTATCTTATCGACACTTGCGTATTCATGGGAGAGAATTACGCAACGGGGTCGACGCCCGCCATGTACTGGTACGGACAGTACAAATGGACTGCAAAAACCGGAACAGTTGAGAAAGTGCAGTGTCTCG
The DNA here is from genome assembly GCF_000182565.1 of Spizellomyces punctatus DAOM BR117. NCBI lineage: Eukaryota > Fungi > Chytridiomycota > Chytridiomycetes > Spizellomycetales > Spizellomycetaceae > Spizellomyces > Spizellomyces punctatus. The sequence continues at coordinate 47,107 of NW_015971556.1, forward strand.
ATTCAGGTTGTACCGTCTGTGCAGACCCGATTGTAGTGGAGCAAGGTGTCGGTGTAGGACCATGCGCGGCGAAAGGACTGGTGCTGGATGAGGCTTGGAATGCCACGAAAGCCGGACTACCTCGGTCAGTATAATGCTTTTTAATGACGCCAACGTTATTCAATAATCCTAATATCTTTATAATGTCTATAGTCCATATATCAACAACACGGACGTCTTCGTGCAATCATTTCTGCTCTCAGCAAAAGATACTGCTACATATGTAGTTACAGGCACCTTTGATCCATTTTATCGGAACTGCACCTCTGTGTTGACAGACATGTGGGGTATTTCAGAAGTTCGACCTCTTCTTGCCGGGACGTCCCTCCTAAACACATACCTATGCAAGACCGGGAGATGCGACATCGGAACGGATTCGTGCCGGTTAGCATACTCTGCCAGCGCATTTAACGACGTGACTCTGCAACAATATAATGCGTCCGTGAACGACCCTATACCCGCCGTACAAGTTGAGACATCAGAAGATGGCTGGGGAGTATATGATAGCGGTGTGCTGCTGGGCCAGAGTCAAAATGTTTGGCCCATTTACTTGGCACATTTGGCTAACAACGACACGGAGTTACCAACGCCGACTTCAACATACCTACCAACGCCTACGTCAACTTTTGATGCCAACAGTACCAATGGCACGGTTAATGGCACGACGACCAATTCGAGTCCTCAAGGCCGTAGTCTTAGCATTATTCACTCCATAGTGCTAATCGCTTTGACATCCGCAATCATCCAGTTTGTTCTGTAGATCACGATATACCTTAGACTAGATATCAGAATTCATAGGATGTTGCAAGTTCTCTCTTGTTCCCTTATTCATCCTACATACCATAACAAAGGAGTGGGTGCTTTTAGTGTAGAATCTAGTCACAGGAGAGATATGTCTTGTGAATATATAGACTGTCAGAGGTTCTGTTTCTGTGGCCACTCATGAGTATTTCATAATGATATTAAGCTGCACCTGCTTCCGACAGTACAAATTAGATGCATTACATCTAGCACCGCACCAGTGGCAGAAATCTATTGTCCCTGACTCTATACCCTCGCCGTCGCGCATCCCGGTTTCCGGGTCTCAGTCTCGTGACCTCTTAGGCAATCTCTTCATGAGGCGCCTGCTCGGCAGCAGCAATTGTTGCCGGGATTGCAGGTGCTCCTGACTTTTCATCCTTTACGATCTTATCCTTTACATTCGTGTTTGCACTGCTTCTCCCCCTTTCATTTCGCCACCGATGCAAGACGTATACTAAACCACAGGCTAGAAGAATGCATACGACGGATAGCGGAACGGCAACGCCCACACCCACTTTAGTTCTAGCGGTGGAAACTTCTTGATCGACATAAAGCTTGAATGCCTCTGATGACATGTTAAAGTCAGTGGTGGGCGTAACAAGAACGGTGGAGGTTATGGTAAGTGGACTAGCCGTCGCGGTCGTCGTTGCAGTAGTTGTTGTGACCGGGTTTGGGTTTTCGATTGCATACGCCCTGACGATGCCGTCTTGCGATCCAGTAATCAGAAGATTTCCCATAACCGCAACGGCGGAGGCTTTCTTATTAACGTCATCGGTGGCTGCATATCGTCGACCCAACACCCCAGACGCAACATCGTACTGTAAGACAGTGTTTTGCAAAGTCGTATTGGCAGCGGGCCAAAACCATACTGGTCCAATGCCAATGGCCGGGCCTAACCCGGGAATAGGCAGGGTGGCAATCTGCGTTAAAGTTTCGGTTGCGGAATCCCAGGCATACAAGTTCTCGGGTGTGACAATATACGGGGAGTTTGGGATCGCTTTTAACGTGCCAATGTCGTCTGGCGCTATTAAGGTGTCCTTACATGCTGTTTGGTTTAGCTGGTTACACGCAAGAATAGTCCCAGATCCAGGAAGCTTGGGGCCAATGAACAGGGTCGTACCAATGGAGGCCACAGCGGCTGGGTACGTCCTATCAATGTTCTATTAGTAAGATTGTCAGCAAGTTGTAGCGAAATGAAACTTACACAGCAGCTGTTCCCAGAGGATCCCCAACGTATGTTCCAAAAACGCTTTGAGTTTGGCCTCCCGTCGCATTGTTTGGATTGAACGTGTATACTCCATCACCTGCACCGACATACACCATGGAGCCTCCGGTAGCTAGACTATAGGTAGGCCTTTGGCCAGTTGGCGTGTCCCAATGGCCCGTGACTGTGCAGCTCATTAGATCCCAGACCCATACTCCTGCTGGTCCGTCAGGTAAAGTCGTTATCTGATCTGTTGTAAATAGCATTTTATTGTAGATGAAGGCATCTGCAGCTCCCGGTTTCTGATTGACGCTGCCAGTTGATTGGCAGATACGTTGCGCGGTGAAGGTGGTGGGGGAGGTTTGAGAGATTTTGTAAACGTACAGATTGCCACCGACCGTCGCTCCTGTTGTGATAGAAAGGATGTTACCCTGCGTTGCAAGGGTTGTGACTTCGAGTCCATCAGTAGTTATTGGTGGGGAGAAAGTGATGGGTGGGTTGGTAGATGGACGAGGATCTTGTGCACTCATGTTTCAAGCTTGCTTTTGCTTCCGCAAGCTCAAGATGAAGATAAAGCTTGAGACTTTTGTGCTTTTCCTTTAATAGATAAAAAAGTAAGACTTGGGAGCTCCCAATATCCAGCTCTTACTGTCGGATCTTTGCTGCCCGGGCATCTTCAATAGGTAGAAAGACTTCCGCGGACTTTTTGCTTATCTAATGTGCATATAACCGGAATGAATGTGGAAATGTTAAAAGCCGCGCGCGCCAAAAGGGGAATAAAATAAGCTTTGGACATTCCCACGCATGTGGAAAGATACTCGGGGGTTAGTCCCTTGGGAGACAACATGTGTTAATCACCAATATTAATTACTAGACAACCCCTAGAACGTATGTTAACTCGTATGGAATCGTTCTTGCATTTCTATCGCGGGTCGCTGATCGCAGTAAAGGGCCGTGTCTTGGCGAGATCTCTCTTTGCTTTGCTTTGGTCCACCTGCATCGTAGTTTATCGTTTCGTTTTTGTTTGATATCGACGCATTGGAATCCTATTCGCTAACGTTGGGATCGGTCGTCATGATGCGCAGCGGCGCCAAGGAAGCAAGGCATGCGCGACCCCAGGGTTATCATGTCTTGACGCTCTTCCTGGCCATCCTTTTGCCTTCTCTCGTTCGTGCTGGTGGCGGAGGAGGAGGACCTCCCCCGACCAAAACAACCATCAAATGTTATGGATATTACGATTTCCGTACTGTTAATTGTCCAGCTCCCTATTGTGGAGGTTACTCGGTAGCACGGCCCCGCATGACGCTGAATGATGGTCAGCCATGGGAATGTACAAATTCTTTGGGAAAATATTATTGGGCAACGGAAGATGTTGGATGCCGGAGATGTAATTGCGCTACTGCTACTACGTAAGTAGTACCGCGTTCTGCGCGTTTCAAGGATCCAAATGACTTGCCAGAGATGAAGCTAACACTTTCAAAGTACAGGAGTTCCTTGCGCTGGTTCGGTTTGCAATGGGGGAAGACGTACTGATGCTGTAGGAGGCTTTGATGCTGCATGCTCCATAACGACGCAACGCCCAATTGTCACCTGCACGCCAGTGGTATCGCTTACGAATGGAAATAATTTTGAGGAATCCAACCCGGATCTCTTTGGGTAAGTAACTACAATATGGTGTCGATTTAGACGTAGCGCGATACCCCAATACTAACGTTGAGATGCAGATTCAAGACTGCGACCGTGTATGGGTGTTCAGGAACAGTCAACAGTAACGCGTGCAATACTGCGGGAACATGTACCTGCAAGTTCCCTTGGACTTATGGACCTGCTTGGCGATGTGCTGCTTGTAAGCTTTCTAGAGCATTGCATAACTAGATGACTTCCGAACCAAGCCCTCACTAATTGTTCGAATACCGTTTACAGATATCGCACCAGGCATCAGTTTGCTGGCTCCTTTCTCTGCCCAGCTACCTGTTGGCTCTCTGTCTGTGGCGTGGATTGATCCATGGCGTCCGCAACTGTCTTTAAGTGTGGGTAAACCATATCCAGCTCCTCACCGCAGTTGCAAGATACCGCATTACTCACGCGATGATGTTCCCGCAGTGGTACGAATATGTTTTTGGCGGATACAGCAATATTATATTCGATGGTGGATCACCACCCGGTACGATTTGAATTCTGTTGCACTAACCTGAGCGGTGACTAAGGCTTTTGGCAATTAGCGTCTACCACCCAATGGCCGGTTCTCTCGCGTACATTTAAGTTTGTCAAAATATCAACCGGACAAGAGTACATATTCACAAACAGCCCGCCTTCAAATGTACAATGCCCGACACGCGTTGCTCGTGCCTTTTGGTGGACCTGCAACTTTGCCAACTGGGAACCCGTCGGTTTATGGGCTCAGATTAACGCTGCGACGCCGCAACCAAGCGTAATATCAATGGCATTGTATGTTGGAATGACCTCTTCGGTTGGGAAATCCACCTGGCAATCAGTAGGAACATTTGATTTTGTGCCCCCAGGTTATAGCTGCTGCGGTCTTTTTGTGTCTCCAATATTGCGATCTTATTCTTTTGTTCTTTTTTTGCAGATCCTTATCAATGGTTATTGACGCATGACAAACCATCTGTTAATTACGGATCGCCTTTGTTCATAGATGATCGGCTTTCTTTGGGAACTGCCGCCACAGCGTTAAACCTGTTGTCTGTATCAACAACCAAGACCTGGACAGTTCCCCAAGATCGGAATACCGCCAAACTGTCATACTCCCTTTCCTGTGTTCCGCAGCCTGTCAACCGTCCTGCACCTTCTGATCCGGAGTTCGCTGGAAGTGACGCAGCTCCTATGATCTTGGAAGTTGATATGCTGGGATTCATCAATCCACTTCGTACAAACTTTTCTTTGCTTCCGAATGTGTCGGAGGCGTCGTGTGTTGTCAGCGGGATAGCACTCAACCTCAAGGGATTGAGTCCTGATAATGTGTTTGGAGGATCAACCCCAAGCAACGATCTGTACATCGCGTTGCTCAAGGTTGGACCAGTAGTAATTGACGCACTGCGGGATGTAAGTTCAGTTTGGTTTCGTTTCTACTGCGATACTCTTCTTCAACTTCATTGCTCACATTTTTTGAACGACGGCAGGCACAAGGCGACCTTCCTTTAGATAGTTTCGGGATTAATAATACAAACCGATTCTATTGGACAAAATCGGACTCCCTTTATGCATCATGGCATTTGGCATTTCAAGGAAATAGTAAAGTAATGAAGTTCATGCAAGATAAAACCTCAAAGTTTCGGGGTATTGGAAATGATGCTACCGGTATAGTTCAACATACCGTTAAAGAGGTAAGTTGCATCTACGCTAGCGCTGACTCGCTTAGCCCATCGTTCTAATGCGCATTTTTGCATGGTCAAGGCTCTGTATATTGATGCTACTTCGCAACAACCTCTCCTGGATTACATAATTCTACCGCCAAATGCCGGCACATTGCCGCTGACTACTTTGAGGGGCTGTAATAGCTCCTTGGGCACTCTCTTCCCAGGCTTAAATGGAGCACCGGCTTGCACTATTTCAACAAAGATCCTGCCGGGAAATACCGAGGAATTCACCTTTAGCGACAGTAATGTGTTGACAGCACTTTCCGAGTGCCGGGATGTTGGCACATTATATCAATGCGTCGATTGCTTTCACTGCGTTTTCCGGTCAACTGTCACTGCGTTTGATGCTGCTGCTAATTCCGTTTGGCAAGAATCTTACGGTGTGTATTACGACGGGACGGACCCCAACATTGCGTCAATGATATTCCCGTCCAAGAAAGCGTACTTGGGCATGTACTGGTACGGTGACCTTAAGGACATGAAGATTGACACCAGAATATACGAGCCGGAGTCAGCCTTGTCAAGCATCGCACTGAACATTGGTGTAGCGGATTTCGTGGCTCGAGACAGTCAGATTGCAAATTTTTACGGCACATATCCAATCCTTCAGCGTTTGAACAAGACAGATGGATCGCTGCTTGCCATAGCGGATGGATGGTCCGGGTTTTCCTTGCATGAACAGATATATAATGTAGAAATTGCGGTCCGCAACATTCCCGGTTTTTCCACCTCCAAGTCCGCACGGGTCATTCCGGACGCAACCCCGCCAAGAGTTGGTTCTGTCAAGGCGCAGCAACTCATATATAATCCCGAAAGTGCTGATCCACTGAAGATATCGGCAGTGGGATTTGTTGACACTGAGAGTGGTGTGAGAGATTATTATGTGGCCTATAAGGTTGACACCAATCTTCACTGCGCAAAGAAGAACTTTGTCTGGCCGCCGGAATCTGGGAGTGGTTGGCAGCTTGTTCCTGATGCAGCGGTTGACAGATATGACGATATGGGTGCGAAACCCAGTCAGACCTTTAACATCACGTTGGGCCAAAATCAAACGCAATCAGGAATGCTGTATGTAGCAGTTGCTGCAGTCAATCATGCGATTTCACCGTACGGAGCAGTTCAGAAGAGTGCAACAGTGACGTGCGGCTGGCCTATTGTGTTGGTAAGTTGGGCAAAATTGGTTGATAATTGTTGAGAACTTCATGATGTCGTTTACGCTCATTTTCAATTTGTAGGATAATGGAGTGCCCACTGTGTACGTGAAAAGTCTTATCGTTGACAATGACATGACCTTCAGTACCGAGGAAAATAGATGGATGGTCAACCGTGTAGTCAATCTTACCTGGGCCGCTTTACATATTCCTGGCGTTTCATATTACAATGTCAGCTTGGCGGTTGACTCGGTCCATATTGCTGACTATTCAGGAATACGATACGACTCGGATACCATCCTTTTCCAATCCCCGGCGGCTATACCTGTGGACTCTAATTTCACGGTGGCGATCACAGCTGTCAACTACGCTGGGATGGTTGTCGGTCCAAAGATTGTGTCGATCATTGTTACAACTCCTGAACCTGATCTCAGTACTTGTGCCTCGGCGGTTATTGTATCGCCTAATGACCCGTCGCCCGGAGTTGGAACAATAAAAGTCGACTGGACACGTTGTGTGTCCCCTACCGAAGACGTGGATCACTGGAATTATTATGTTTTACCCGTTGGTTCTGAGATTAATAGCACGCTAACCGGTACCACTGTATCGGCAAATATTACTGAAATTACGGTTCCGGTCCAGCACGGTCCTCATTCGATGGTTAAAGTATGCATTGCGGGTTATCAGCTCGATGGAAATGTCACCAGCGCTTTTTGTAGTTCACCAGCAGTTGTGGACACTACGCCGCCGATCCCGTCTGGAAGTGTGCGAGACTTGCATCCGGTGTTCGGTGTGCCTGTTCAGACTTCAGTGAACGCAACAGCGCTACGTTTTGGGTAAGTATGGGTGTGTTGCAAATATGTGCAAGTAACTTAGTAAATCTTTTGAATTTATAGATGGGATGCCTGGATAGACGCCGAGACTATTCTCTCCAATTACACTCTCACCCTCGTATGCAACAATAACACGATTGGAGAGCCCGTCACACTGCCTGCAAATCAGCAGGAGTATACGTTCATGACGAACCAGACCGACACTTTCCTTAACTATACAGGTGTCGTACTTCGGCCGGGGGATTTTTGCTATGGGAAAGTGTATGCGACCAATGTGGCAGGGCTATCCAGTGAGCCTGTCAGGTCACCAGGAGTGAAAATCGTCAACATTGAGGTCACCGAGCAACCAGGTTTGAAAGTTCTAGATGGAGTTTCGGTTAGCACGAACGCTGCTACACTCCACTTGTGAGTTTTCCTCTTTGGGCAACTTTCCTGAGAACATGTATATCTGAGCTGATCTTTTACTTTGCAACCATTACAGCTTTCCTGCGCTCCCGGATGCAACTTTCCATGTAATGTGGAACGGCTTCAGATCCTACGCAGATTTGCACAATCTTACCTACGAAGTGAGAATCACTAATCCGACAAATCCATCTTCAGTCAATACATACGCGTTTGAAAAAACATTGGACGCCGTCCTTCCGTTACCGAGCAGTGCCGGCGCATACTTGCTCAATCTTAATCTGGTAGACTCAGGGACGGTGATATCGACTGTTACCTCGAATGAGGAAATTGTGGTACTTTCGGAAGGGCCCGTCAGAACTCCTCCGCTCACCCCAACCAATAACTATTGCGAAATCCATTTGAATGAGAAAGACGGCAACAGAAGCCTTGGCGACTCGTTGCTTAAGGCATATTGGCCCCCATTTGAGGATCCGTTCGGTATTATCCAGTATCTGCAAGTCGCCTTTAGACAAAAGAACCACCCAACGTTTTTTTCTGAATGGACGGATGCTCGGGCGAATGCAACCGACACTGAGTTTGTGGGAACGGTTAGTTGGCCGTACGGGGTACCCGAGGTATTGTGGTCGCAAGACATGGAATGCGTTGTGGAAGCTGTCGATTTACTCGGCAACCGCACGCAATTTATCATGCCCGGTTGGCTATCTGAATATCCGTGGTTTCAACCTACAGCCGTTGATGTATCGAGTTGGACGGTTATCGGGAAGCCCAAGGGTGGGGACGACTATAGTTTCTTTGAGGATGTCTCGGTAACGCCAAATAGCAGCTATGCCATCGGATGGGCTGGGTTCCCTGCATTTGCTGCTGGTGGAGAGACGCTGGCAACCCTTTCGTACAGTGTGGGCGACAATGCAAGTGCCCAAGCACCCAACTACTTTGACAACATAATTCCGACGACGCAGGTTGATATCGCCAATGCAATGATAATACTCTACAGCACGAAGGTGCTGGATAATCCGATCCCGTTTTACGTTTTCCAAATTCCGAATTTTGTTCTTCCGACATATCACACAGGTTAGCCGTTATTAATGTCTTGCAAAAAGTAATCGCTGGCTTGAAACTGACTATCGTTATAGTATACGCATGCGTTACGGTCACTCAACTTGCATCAGGGAATTCCACTGTTGCTTGCACTGATGGTATTATGTACAGTCCTACCCCGCCGGTGCAAGGAACAGTTTCACTGAATAATGCACACGGGTTTGTGACCTCTTCCACATCGTTGACGATATCGTGGGGTGGATTCTATGTCAATGGATGGCCCAACACGGATGATAAAGGAATTGCCTATTTTGCTTGGGGCGTTGGAAGTTACCCCGGTTGGGATGATGTTGTGTGAGTTTGATGATGTGTGAGAGCGTCCGAAATCAGTGCTAATTTCTGCTTTTCAATATAGGTCGACTCGTCAGGCGTCAAGCTTGCAACAAATTGGAATGGCACTTGGATTGAATCTCCTTAACGGCGAGACCTTGTACGCCACGGTTACTGCTTACAGCCACGCTGGTCTGGGTACCACATCCATATCGCCGGCAGTCATTGTTGACTATACCGGTCCAGTTTCGGACGCAGGAATTACCTCCATAAGCGTTGTCCGTAACACAGATGGATCCTATAATGTGCGAGCTATGTGGGATACTTTTGACGACTTGGAAAGTTCAGTCGTATCTGTAGGATGGATAATCGAAACGGAATATGGGCTGCAGGATGTAGTGCCGTTGACTCCCACCGATACACCCATATTCGCGACCGGCAAATCGCTTACATTGTCGTCTGGCGTTGAGTACATTGCTCGGGTAGTTGCCACAAATGGAGCGGGTTTGACCCAAGAAGTGACACGCTCCTTTGAAGTCGACAACATTGTTCGAATCGTGTATGTAGCCAGCGACGGGCCGGAAGGCGCATGGAGTCCTTACACTGGATTAGCATCAAAGTATTCCTTTTCTTGGGAAGTTACTGGTCATCCATCGTACTTCCTTGTTGCCGTAGGGACCAGGGCAAAGCAGCACGATGTTGAAGGATGGGTACGACTCAGTGGCTCCGCAAGGCAATTCGACCTGGATTTGAGTGATACAAGCTTCACAGATGGAGAGACGCTCTATGGTACAGTTTACGCTTTCGATGCGAATGGAGTGTTGGCGGATCAAGCGACAACGTCCGGCAAGATCATAGACTCCAGTCCACCTGCCATTGGAAAGGTGGTGCATGGTGCAATCCCTTACATACATCAGCCTTTTGTGGACTCTGTCGATCATATCACAGCATCTTGGTCCGGGTTCACGGATGCGGATAGTGGAATCGCTCTTTACGAAGTTTGCGTGGATTCATCTCCAGTTGCAAATGGAACTCTACCGTGCAGCAACCTTGATTGGAAGCCCGTGAATGACAGAATTTCCCAGATGCATTTGGTTATGGAACATCTCATGACGATAGGTTCCACATACTATGTCAAGGTAACCGTTAATGAATTGCTCATATATTTTGTCGCGCATTTAAGCTCACAAATGCTGGTTCCAGGTGAAAGCGACCAATGGCGCCGGATTGTTCACAGTTGGGGTGTCACCTCCTATTCTGATAGATGCTGGTGTACCATCAGGAGGCAGTGTTACCGTTGGCTTTCCGTCGCAGGATAGTAATTTTACGTTGATGACATCGCATTCTGATCAGCTTTATTATCTGGACAGAACAGGTATGGTGCCTACCTTTCTGCATTTGAAACATGTTCACGATCATAGTGATAACGGTCATCTTTCAGTTATTCAGATTACTTGGGACTTCTCCACGGCCCCAATATCAGGAATTGCAAACTATGATGTCGGACTTTATGAAAAGTATACCAGCATGCGCATGACACCTCCGACGACAGTTCCAGGTGGAATAAATTCCTGGACCTTTACTGCCGCAACAGGGGATTTCACTCTGGAAGAGGGTCGTGAATATGTGGCAGTGGTGCTAGCAACCAGTGGCTCTCGTGTTGTGGGCGAAGTCAAGTCAAGGTCTTTCATGGTTGATTCAACAGCGCCCCCGGCAGGAGCCGTTGATGTTACTTTCTTGGGCGCTGTGCCTAGGGCTAGCTCTACCAGTGCAGCTACGTTCGGCGTCAGCAGTTCTGGAGTCGCCTCAAGCATCTCTTCCGGTATTAGCAATTCCGGAGTCGCATCTAGCATCTCTTCCGGCATTAGCAGTTCCGGAGTCGCATCAAGCATCTCTTCTGGCATTAGCAATTCCGGATTTGCATCAAGCATCTCTTCCGGCGTCAGCAGTTCCGGAGCTGCATCAAGCATCTCTTCCGGCGTCGGCAATTCCGAAGCCAGCTCAAGTATCTCGTCCGATAACATCAGTGTAACTGAATCTGACTCGAATGGTACCCCCTCCCCTACAATTCCGACGAGCTCCCAATCAGGTAGCGACTCGGCGGCGATGACCGATTATCAATCCAGCTCTACCATTTCGCCTTTGAGCACCCCAAGCATACTACCTGATCTTACCAATTTCCGCGTAAATTTCCAAGGATTCTCAGATGCCGCATCTGGGGTTGTCCTGTACAGAGTGGATGTGAGTGTGACATTTCATACCTGCTTGTTGTCAAGCGGACAGCTTATCGCCTATTTTGCTAGGTCGGACTTCATCCTTACGGCGCGCAAGTCGCAACCGTGGAAGTGAACGACACTTGTGAGACTTGTTCTGCAATTTTCTCCGCAGAATTACGCAACAGGGCAATGTATTTTGCAACAGGTTTGCTTCTTGCTCTGCTACTCGTACGCCTTTGCTTAACTTTCTAATCTTTCGGAAAAGTTTACGCACGGGACGCTGCCGGGTTGTGGTCTCGTCCAGCTACGAACGGCCGTGTGTATAGCGCAAATGGTGATGTTTTGGTACAAACCACGACCAATCCACCCTTTCAATGGACCATTGACGCCGCGTTGCCGACCGTGCTCGACTTTGTTGCCCAAAATGGTTCTGCAATCACGCTCACAGGCCGAGGTCTGAATAACTTTATAATTTCAGGAGATGGCGCTATACAGCCGAATTTCACTTGCCTTTATACCCTTGACGCGGCGACAGATTCGACATCTATATCAACGTCACTCTCTCTGAGCGACCGCGCCGAAGCTCAAATATTGTGTCAAGTACCAGATCTTGGGTTGGGAAATGTCACTACCTGGGTGAACTTGACAGTGGTTCCTACGGACGCGGTGTACGGCACGTCTTCAATGATCTGGCTGCAGCATATGCGTAAGTTTCAAACTTTCGAGAAAAGAAAGTGTTTCCAGAGGTCAGCATAATGATAGATACTTCAACTCTCCATTTGTAGGGCGGCCCGTTGAAAGCACATCCTGGAGAACAAATAGTACACCTACGATCGGTTTGGCTTCCAGCGATCCCGCTTACCGTCTCACACCATGGACCTGGGCGATAACATGGCCGAATGATTTCACGGATGCCGCCTATTATCAGATTGAAAGCTTCAACAACGTGTTTGCTGTTACATCTGGTCGCTCAACCTCTGCCCTTTTTACGATTGATGCCTTGAGTACATTAGCTGTGTTTGCACAAGCAGGTCCCTTCCAGTGGACAGTATGTGCGTTCTTCTACGGTGACCGGACTGAAAGTGTGACTCGACGTGACTGTATTCAATCAACCCCAGTTCATGTGGATCTCACCATGCTCCAAATCAACCCACTTGTGAACGCCGGATACGATAGTGCTATTCCCACTGCGGTTCGAATAGTAGGCTATGGATCCGACGTTGGGTTTGAGTATGAGACGGTTCAATTTCAAGATAATACCACCCGTATCACCGCAAACTGGACAGACTCCTTCATCTTCCCTCCAACAAGTGCAAAGCAAGTGGCGCGGTTTGATATCTTTGCAGGCTACAAACCTTACGAAACAGCAAGTCAGATGTTCATTGTAGGCTCCGCACCTACGCTGACAAACGTCTCGTTTGATGCGGCACTCGTACCAGGTGTGCCATATTATGTAACGGTTGTAGCATGGGATAACACTGGGCTTCCGAGTATACATACTTCCGCGCCATTGACTTGCGACATAACGCCCCCAACTGTGTACGTAGCTTGCATTGTTTGAATGGTTGGCCACAGATTTGCAAACTGACTTACAATTATTTGTCTGCTAGTGGTACGATCTATGATGGGAGTTTGACATCTGTTTCTACCACGGCATATCAAGCGATTACCACAGAATTGCAAGCTTATTGGCGTGGATTCGTTGACTCTGAGACCGTACTAAAACAATACGAGTACCAAATTTGTTTGGACAATAGTACTTGCGTCGGAGCTCCACGATCGGCGGGGATGCACACCAGAGCGAAGGTGACAGATCTTCAGCTAGAGCATGGGCAGCATTACCATTTCCGCTTGAAGGTAAATTATCTGTTTGCATAACCTATGGTCAGCAAGCGCTAATGTGTTCCATTGCCGGTATTGTAGGCGCAGAATGCCGCTGGTCATTGGACGAGCACCGTCTTCTCACGGGGAGTGACGATCGACACGACTCCACCCGTAGTTCAAAGTGTTCGATTTGGAAATGGTGGACCCGTAGCAATTGCAAACGATCCAACCTTCGCCCTGAATTGGCATTTTACGGACCCCGAATCACCTATCGTTGAATATGAAGTACAAATCGGAACAACGAACGGAGGACCTCAAATCCTTCCTTTGACGTCCCTCTCCACCCAAACTTCGCTTCCACTCTCTGGGCTACACCTTGAGCATGGAACGTACTTGTATGCATCTGTGATAGCGAAGAATGCTGCTGGGTTGACCACAGTCGCACATAGCTCCCCTGTTATGATTGACTTGACTCCGCCAAAAGTTGTGGGAACGATAGTGGCTTTCAATGACATGAACTTCGTGCAAGGAGTTGGAAGCGTGGAAGTTGTGGCCACTTGGGATAACGTTTTTGTGGATGGGCATTCTGCAATTGTTGAATATCAGGTCAGTTACTCTAGCTAGACTCACAAATCTGGTCGGTTACAATTGGTATTAGCTGCCATTGCTGACTCGCTTGATGGTTTGTTAGTATGCGGTTGGGAAAGTCGGACAACCCACATATTTCATGAATTTCACCAGCGTCAACACAAATGTGTCGATTCCATCTGGCACGCTGATCACGGTGGGCGATGGTGACCGAGTGACTGTTTCCGTCAAAGCTGTTAATCAAGCTGGTTTATCCATCATGGCGACATCCGCGGTAAACATCAAATTGATCGTTGTTTAACCAATTGCCGAATCGCTAATTACGTTTAATCCAGGCGGTTGGGTTCACGAACAGCCCACCATCCTCGTTCACCATCCAACTGTTGGACCCTAGTTTGCGAACGCTGACTACATACTACGACGGAGTCTATTACATTCGTTCGGCGGCAGATCTCTACATAAGACTTGTAGGACTAAGTGATCTTACAAGTGGAATCGCATATCTGGAGATGCAATTGAACAAACTTGGAGATACGACGCCCGTGTTTGATTGGACACGGTTCAACGCTAGTAACGAAGTGAAATTGAATGCACCTGTGGTGGAAATTGGTGTACCACTCAGCGTTTCGGTGAGGGCTACTAATCGAGTGGGATTGACAGCCAACGCACAAAGCGATTTGTTTATCGTAACGCCTGGACCTCCAGACCCTGGTACGGTTGGCAATTCTTCTGTCCTCTTCTCCGTCTTCGTCAGTTCAAATGATATTGACCCACATCCATCTCTTCTGGTACCACTGTAGCAACGGTGCAGTTGTCGTGGAACCTGGACACAACCCCGTATAGCATTGCAACACTTATTACCGGTCCGCAAATTTCCAACGCAACTGGACCGCTTACCTATACGCTAGGAGTTTTCTCCAGTCGGACTATTTCGGCATTTAATGTCTACCCACGGTCAACGATAACAGTTCCCGGCAACGGAAGCAGCCTCTCGATTGACATCCCACTCCCTGCTGGCATATCAGCTTACCGAACTAATTTTACAGCTGTTCTTGAGGCAACAAACCTGGTTGGAGATAGCAGGACGGTTGTAACACTTTTGGAAGGACTTGCCGGGCCAATTTGAACTGGGAAGAGTATGATAGATTTTGTATATATACGTGGGGAACAGACCGGCAACTACAGACGGTCCGCGTGGAGGGCAGACGCGACGGAAGGTTCCTCTGTGCGAAAGCTCGGTTGCACCTGTATTGTAAACTTAAAAATGCCTCCACAATAAATATGTTTATATCAGAACTAGGTTGCAAAATGTGCTCCAATAACAGATGTCCGGGGGATGTTGTACCCTGGCAGGTGTACAATAGGCAATCTACTCCTGCTTCCTGATGGGTATGACGCTCCTTTAAATAAGATACTGGTATGATTATCAATGTGAAAAGAAGTCCTATATTGTAGCCCTATTCGGCCAGAAAACGGTGTATCAACTGTACAGAACACGATCCCTCCCCAACTGCACTAGCAACACGCTTGACGTTTCCGGACCTCAAATCGCCAACGGCGAAGACACCTGGAAGCGTAGTTTCATATAGCATTGGCTGCCGTTTCCGCTTCCAACCTGCTGCGTGCAGCTTTTCGGGGGTAATGTCCGATCCCGTCTTCAAACGATTGCAAAATTGGGTTAGTAATGTGATCGAAAGTCTATAGTGAAGCGACAATGTTCACCTGAACGAAGCCTTTCTCGTCGATTGCTATCGAACAGCCGCGAAGCCAATCTGTATTGGGTTCAGCTCCAGCCATGCAGAAGATGATTGAAATGGGGTGCGTTTCTCGCTGCTTTGTCTCGTTATTCTCCCAAGTGATAGCTTCCAGTTGAATACCGTTTTTTTTCGACAAATGGAGCTCAACAAGTTCGGTATGAGTATGCACGACAATCTTTGGCGTTGCTAGTACGTTTATGGACGTGTTCAAGCTCATTCCTGTGAATGAGAAAAAACTGCACGACTTACCCTCGATACGCTGGACCAGATACTTCGACATGGTAGCGGACTAGGGGTAAGAAAAGATCAGGACTGCAAAGACATCTATGTTTGCGGCATCAATAACTGACCAGCCCAGAACCACGAACAAGCATATGGACCTACAAATAATGTGTCAAGTTTCGCTGTCTTCCAGTGGCGATAAATGATGAACATACCTTTGCTACCGATTTGCTTAAAAATACCGCGGCTTGCCCGGCACTGTTAGCACCACCAATTATGGCGACCTCCTTGCCCTCACACAGCCTCGCCTCCAGTCCAGTTGCAGAATAAAATATTGCGATACCCTCAAGCTCCTCCCAATGTGGTATATGGGTTAATCGACGATACTTGGCCCCGGACGCGATGATAATGGTTCGCGCTTTTAATGACTGTTTGTCGTGGAGATGAACCCTGTAAAGAGTACCAGGACCAGCTTCCAACTGTTGAGCTTTGGCTGGAATAATGAACTTGGCGCCGAACTTCATGGCTTGCAGAGTGCCTGCCTGAGCCAAGTCTTGGCCAGATATGCCAAGGGGGAACCCTATGGAAGGAAATATTCAATTGCACCTTGCAGACAGGAACATGTATCGATCGGTATTTACCGAGATAGTTTTCAATCTGAATTTGGCTAGTTCAGTTCAAGGGAGTGAGCATACAATAAATTACGACTAGACTATACCTTTGACGATGACCCTGCCTGTCCGCCTGGCGCTTCCTGCTCGACCATGGCCGTGCTCAACCCTTCGCTTGCAGCATAAACTCCAGCAGCCAGTCCTGCTGGGCCTTTGGAAAAAGAATTACTATTTCGAGCTTGGGCAGTTGCCGCATCCACTAAGCGTGGTAATGCAACGTACCTGCTCCAACAATAATTGTCTCATGCACGGTTTCCTCATCGACGTCGGATGTAATTCTCAGGTATTGAGCCAGCTCACAAACTGACGGGCACCTGAGGACATCTTTACCATGTCCAATGACAAGCGGCAGATCCTCTTCAGATACACCGAAATGGTTGAGCTGTGGGCAAGAAATGTTGGTAAGACGGGTTTCCATTCTTATAACATGCACGGCCAATCCGCCTTACGATGTTATAAGTTTCTGGATCCTGTTCGAGATCCACATACAAGTACGGGTATCCATTACGAGAAAGAAAACTTTTTAGACGCATGCAGTCGGAAGAATAGCGAGAGCCAAGTAAGATGATGTCGCCTTTGTGTCCTTGTACCTGATGACAAGGTTACGTCTTCTGAAGGGCAACCGTATGGAGAACTCTTTACTCACCAGAAAAACTCTGCGGGCAATGAAGGTCCTCATTAACTTATCGGACAGGTCAACATCCGTCTGAATAATTGTTTGTACGTTGCTACGGGATATCTCCAGAACCTTATGTGGCCAACATTAGACAGGCAATGGCTACGGTTTTAAGAGTCATTGCTTACCTCTGAGTCTACAGCTGCTTTCACACGCACAACCGATCTCCCATTCAAAATATCTGTATCTCCGGTGAACATACCATCTTCAATATCCGCAATGTGCTCTTCAGTCCCATCGCCATAGGGCAGTACAATGGCCAGTTTTCCATGTAATACGACATGAAAGTAGTTACTTTCTCCTTCATGAACCAGGATGGTATCTTTAGGCACATGCACAATCGAGCCGAATTTCTTAAGCCGCTCAAGCTCGTCCTGATCGAGGACTGGAAAGAGCTCATTACGTTGACTCTCAGTCAATCCACGTGTAGAAGGTGTGGAAGCTCGTACAATCCTTGGGATTGCCGTTCTGCAAACATCCGACGCCAGTTCATTGGTAAAGTTTGCGGGAGCGGGTTTAACAGTCGGACCGTTCTTTGTAGTTGCGGGCATGGTAAAGAATCGGAGATGAACGTTAACTAAAAGTGATCGGAAGAAGCAAGATCTTCTCGCAAGTTTTGGCACGATGAAATTCCGATGGATTATAAAACGGGTTGCCATATATAAGGCGGCCCACTAATAGGCGAGATCTTATAACTTTCCATGTGCTATTTTCATGACACAACCTTTTCTCAAGGACAAGACCACCAGCCTTGTCAGACCCTGGGAGAGCGCCCGCAGGCTCTTCTTCTTACCCAGCGTGAATATGTCACTTATGGTTGCTGTCTGTGCTGCGTTCTTTGACCAATGATCTCACACTGCTAGAGAAACCTATGGTACGTAAAAAAAATTACAGTAAGTTAAACGTACTTTTAAAGGTACCATTGCCACGTGCAAGACGAGCATTCCACGGCAAAAGTAAATATGTGTTACCAACCTTGCTAGTAGATATCTTCCAGGGACTGCTTGATGAGCCGAACCAACAATGCATAACCGCCAGCCAGACCCAATAGAATGTTATTCAGAAGAGGAACTCACCATATTTGCGCTTCAAATCACATTTGTGTGAAAGCAGTTATCGAGATGTTCGGGATGGGCACACTAGGATCCAGAAACATTCAAAGAGCATCATAATTCAAAAGATTCTCTGATTTGAAAAGCCCAAAGTCTGGCTAGTGGAATCAAAAACCCAATGTCGACGGGTGCTGGCATCTCTTACTGTGCACATATATAGTCTAGCCATATCAGTGTGGATTCACAAAAGGCCACTTTTCAGCATCTGCAATCGCCTTGTGAGTACCAAACGAAATATATCTTCGTTGTTGCCTGTCTGTACTGTTGCTCCTCTGCGGCTTGAGCTGCTTGGAGTACCTTACTGAGACCCAGTGCGTCATCAGCGTTACCCTCGACATCGCAGATCGAGATCTATGAGCTTAATGAGGTATCTGCTTCAGCCTTCTTTATAACATGACGAGGTGGATATGCACATGGACGCACTGGCAGGTTTTGCGGCAAGGACTGTCCGGGACTTGAGACGGTCGTGGACCCATAGGACGATTGCACTATTTGGTCTTTTTCATTTAAATGCTTGGAATGAGTACCCAGCGTGTGAATCCACATCATTAGGCACGACGAGAACTAATTGATTTGAAAACTCATACAAGAGGATATCATAACTACATTATATTCTAACCAATACACACATACCTGCTGCACTTTATAATTATGTACGAACAACACATACTCCCACTTTGCTTCCTCCGCTAGTAAACTACTTCTTCAACGGAGGCCCATTTTTATCATACAGAAAACACTGATACTGTGTCGCACTAGCCTGCAGGCCAGCGGCAACGACCGCCTGGTAATAGGTCCAAGCAGTGGCCTTGCAAGTCGAACTACTTCCACAAACCCTCTTCATATCTTCATAAAAGGCCTTATCGATCCTGGCTTTGTTCTCGGGGGTGAACTGGCCAATGGCTTTATAGTTCCTATAGTTGAAATCATGGCGCCAGCAAGCCATGCGAAAGTCATAGCCAAACGGCTGATCTGGGGATTTGGAGCAATAGTCTG
Organism: Spizellomyces punctatus DAOM BR117; assembly: GCF_000182565.1. Taxonomy (NCBI): domain Eukaryota; kingdom Fungi; phylum Chytridiomycota; class Chytridiomycetes; order Spizellomycetales; family Spizellomycetaceae; genus Spizellomyces; species Spizellomyces punctatus. The sequence goes on from NW_015971556.1 coordinate 66,347, forward strand.
TTTGCCAGTTGAACTCGGGGGCCGAGGATTGGTTGTCGTGGGCCTTTGCCCATGAATTGTAGCTTTCCGTTGTGGGCTGGCTCCAAGCGGCGAGCTGAGAGGCCTTGTCGCGGCGTTCAAGGATGGGCGAGGCCAGAGTGTTGACCCAGAGGACAGACACCGTTAAAAAGAGAGCTATGAGGAAGCGATGAATCATGATGGGTATAGATGAGGTCCAGTTCAAGGCCCTGTCCCGCAGACAAACGATACGCAGGGGAAGTCGCTGGGACATGGCCCTTTATATGCCTGCAATACGACAGCGGACTTGTACTCCCGCGAACATCGAAAGATTGTCACTCATCCAATCCCTTCTTTGTCAGTGCAGGGTCGGCACACAATCTTGTGGTCGTTTTTAAGCAAAAACCTGCTGTGGTCAGCAGAGTCGTGGAACGCGAAGGTCAACAATTTCGAATATCAGGAATGAAATCTCTGATCCCATTGTTTGTGGAATAATACTTTGTGTTGCAGGTTAACTCGTTCGATAGATGCAACATTTACATCGTACCAGTGTTATGCGACTTGCAAAGAGTTACGAGACAGCAGCATGGCAATCGCTAGACATGCCCACGATATAAGAAAAGTGTTATTCGAGCCACGGTAAGATGACCAGGCCACTTTGAATATCCAAGTCCATTTGTTCTAAAGACTTATTAAAATAATAAGACTGCGATAGCAGGATAGTTCCAATATAAGATCATTTGTTTTAAAGACTTTCCAAAACAATAAGACTGCGAAAGCAGGATAGTTGCAATATAAGAATGGTACTCACATCTTCTGCTCACTGGAAGGGAATTGTAAATGCAAATGCTAAGAGGGCTTCCTGGCAGTGGTTGGGACGCTACCCTCTACAGCCCAGTACCTCCATTGTAGGACTCCATACACTGGTTTTCCGTGGTCCCGTGCGGGATATCCGAACCATTGAAGAAACCAAAGAGAAAAGATGAAATGAACGGGAAGATAATCAGTGCCAGTTTATGATATTAGAAAGGAACAGCTATACAAGTGTGTTTGCAAGCCGACTAGATTACACCCCGCAACAAAATGAGAACACCAGAACATCACCCAAGCCCACATCCAATCACACAACTATGACCCCCGCAACAAAACGGGACTCTTGCAGGACGAAGACGTCAGGTGCCGAAGTGATTCTCAAACTTCTTCGACGCATCTCTGCAGTTGCAAACGGCGCAGGTGTGTTCAACGATTTCGTTCTTCCGGGACTTGTATAACAGGTCACTTGAGGAAATACGCCGCAGCTTCTAGCTCGGTAGTCGACACCGAATCAGCGTCCTCTGATTTTGTATTGGAGATCCGCCGCCGATGCTACCCGCGTCATCGTCACCGATAGGAAGATTCTTGATTTTGCATTGGAGCGACCCGATGGAACATTTCGTACAGTAATTCCATTGAGCGTTCTATACGACTTTGTTCAGAAGATGACGATGATAGCGAAGATCCCTCCAAGCACCGGAGAGCGTCTACCGGTTTTGGACAAGGACACCGACGCTTCACAGTTCACCCAAATCGCACTAATACTGGGTTTGGCTAGACAAGAAGACTGGCGAGAATTGACTGACACTCCGTCATCGATGCAAATTCTGGCCAACCGTGGAGCACTCCTCTTTTCCGCCGCTGCCACTCTGAAGTCACGCTATCTGGAGCTCAAGAGCGGATGTCAAGCAGGAAGAACAGCCCATCTTGCCGCGAATTCAAAGAACCACTACATCGTCTACCACAACGTGAAGGAGGCGATCAAGTGCATTCTCGCGCACGAACCTGTTCTTGTGGAGCGACGATGGCTTGATCCGACCGGTGCTCTCATGGCCCGCTATGAGATGATCAATGTCCCGTACTGAGAGATGGCTAATCCACCGGTATCCAAGAGGCTGCAAAGCCTCTTGAAACTGGAAGATCACTTGGGAGGGTTCTTCTGGGCCGCCTTCGCCGAAGATCATCGTCCATATTACAGCTTTTGGTATAAGGAAAGGGCGATTGAAGACATCCAGCCATCGGTGTCGGCATCGACTCGCTACCTCAGATGGGTCGGCCCAACAGGAGTCCCCAACCTCGGACAGACCTGCTACATGGGGGCTCCAATTCAGTGCATGTTGGCAGTTGATTCGATCACGAGGATTTTGGGTGAACAAAGTACGTCGAAGAACGTGATCGACACGGCGCCGAAAAAGCTGAACATGGAGCGGCGCATGGCGAAGAACCTGAATGTGGAGGACTTGCGCAGGGCTTTGCTGCAGCAACAAGGAGTAGGGGAAAGACCAAGACCATGATTCGCATGACCTCATGCAGGACCTGGTCGTGCAGTCCGAGACGTTGAAGACCTTGATATGCAGCAAACACCGAGCATATATCCAAGTGCAAGAGCTGCAAGACGACAACAACTGCAGAGAATGCATTCACCTCCCTGCAAGTTCCAATAAACCTGCCCCAGCCATCCGTGCTTGGTTTGACGCCCAAACTGAGTAACCTCCAGGAAGGAAATTGTCGAACACACATGCGCCGTTTGCAACGTGGCGATGAGTCAAAGAAGGTAAGAATCACTTCGGCACCTGACGTCTTCGAAGGTTCCTGGTTTTCCGTTTTGTTGCGGGGGTCATAGTTGTGTGATAGGATGTGGGCTTGGGTGATGTTCTGGTGTTCTCATTTTGTTGCGGGGTGTAATCGGATGATCGCCAAAGCCCACTGAGACATCCACACGCTTGTCAAAAACAAACAGCTGAACCAGGTTTTTGGATGTGAGACATAGGAGCGCAGAGGTACTCCTTTAGGGTTAGGACGGTTTCGACGGTCCAGGCGACATTTCTGAGAGATATCGCAAAGTATGCATCTGAACGAATCCAATTAGTACACGCATTGACAAGGATATCATCGACAAAAGCACGCACCCAAGAAAAATGCACAGCGTGGTATCACCAGCTAATCCCTTTTGCGTCGGAAGGACCCCATCGTTTGATCCTGATCAGGTTGTGCAGATTATTGTACTTCCGTGTATAAAAGCTGATCTTGGGACGTTGTCGAGAGGAATAGCTTGCCGTGGCTCGTGGCTCGAGACCGTGCAGGCCTCTGACTGGGCAGATAAAGATGGGGAGATATCAGCCAGAGATGAGTGACGTTAGCAG